>NC_134580.1:46772828-46837828 GCF_037038515.1 Microtus pennsylvanicus
TCTCGGTTGGAGGGCATCACCCATGCTGAGCTAGAGTCTTCCCTCAGTGGATCTTTTCTGGAAATTCCTGCCCCCTCTAAGCCAGAGAATCCAAATGCTGCCACACCGACAATCAAAACTGACCATCACCATTTTCTTTACCTGTTCAGATGATCTTGAAACGCTCCAATCCCCCAGCAATGTTAGTTTTGTTATCAGCTTTACGCTTTAATGCTCATCAAAGGGCTGAATTATGGCACCGTTAGAACAGAGTCTCTACTCCCTGCCCTCTTTTCAGCAACTCCTATTCTGCTAACTTGGGGGAAATCTTAAGAAACTGAAGATTCTTCTCAGTTTGCTTTAAAGATTCTTAAAACCTCCAGAAACCTAGGAGACCCATATCACCCCTTAAGAGTCTTTTCTCAGAAAATTGGCAACAGACAGCAGCTGAGAAACCGGAGCATGTTTTAGTTTGAAAGCCTGCTGATTTAGTGAAAAATCCAGGTTCCCACAGGTTTTTGTGACTCTGGGAGTGAAGGCCACAGGTGGACAGGTGGCCTGCGTAGTTAAGACAGCAGGTTGAGCCTGTGGCAGAGAGCCCTGGGCACAGCAGGGACAGAATTTACCCTTAGCTTTGCCTGTGACTTACTAGAACTGTACCATATATTAGTTACTTTCCTTGAAACTATGACCTGACAAGGCAATTTGAGGGAGAAAGGGTTTATCTTGGGTCAAGGTTAGAGGGATATAGCAAATCACAATGGAGAAGTTAGGGCCACAGAAGCCTCCAGCTGGAATTCTTCACCTCCACAGAATGAGAAGTAGACCTGAGTTATAAAGCTCAAGGCTTGCCTCCAGGCCATTCCTCCAGCAAGGCTGTACCTCCCAAAGCCTCCACAGCCCCCCAGAACAGTACCAGTAGCTGGGACCAAGTGTTCCAGCATGAGTCTATGGGCAATGCTTTGTGAGTGGACTGGAATGCACCTTCCACCCACACAGGCCCCTCTGTGGCTTTGGACAGAATTTTACATCTGATGTGGTTGCGTACAGTCTTCTGTTCACCACTCTTGGTGGGACTGTGCTACTGTTCATCATCACCAGAAACGCCAAGGGTGTCACTGAGGCCTCACATCCCCTTACTAAACTCATAGGCTACATTCCACAGTGATACGCAGCAGGGGTGGCTGGGTTGTCACGTAGACCAGCATTTTATATATGGTTAGGTATTTATTATATTATACTTTAATCAAAAACAACTTGCTTGAATGAAGTCTAAAAATTGACTCAGTGAAAACTGTATGGGGTATACAGTAATGCCTAGCAAGTAGGATCATACCAGCGGTGCCGAATATGAACAGCTTGGCATACACAATGAGAAGACAAGCCCAGGACGTCTGAAGCAAAGCTGGTGGGCTAGATGTGTTCTAGAATAGACTATGCTGTGCATCACCTCCACCTCCGGGGTGAATGAGATGGCCAGTCAGATGCATCATTACATGAAAACGAATATGAATATAACGGGGGTGGGAGGGAGTCCTGTTAATAGACTCATGTGAATTCAGGTCAGGTTTTGCAGCCAGAGTTACAAAAAAAAAATACTGTTTTTTAGTGGTTTGTACAATCTGGAATGTAGAAGCAGACATTCTCAACTTGTAGTAAAGTAGGCCAAGAGGGAAAAGAAGCTCATTCCAGAATCTTGGCCCTGAGCCATACTTCATAGATTTTAAAACACTTTCCTTCTCGCTGCCTTCTCTTGGGGGTAGCTGGCCCCCCAACCTATGGACGAGGAGTTGAGGGACAGTGAGGCTCAGGGGATTGATTTGTCAACACCAACCACATGCTCATCACTAGGGCCAGGTCCTTTTGCTTGACTCTTGACCTTCTCACCCATGCCACATACCACACAACAAGGCTCTAAGAATCAAGGTGGTAGAAGAGGAATTTTTAAGCATGTTCCCCAAGAGCAAAATATGACCTCCAAGGAAGTGTCTACAATTTCTCCTAAGGCTCAGAGAGTTCTGGAAAGGTGAGAACGGAGGATGTAACTTTGACCTTACGCTGTTGAGCTAGAGATATACCCAAGATGCACTCAAATTAGTCTCTCAGGCAGTACGTAAAATTCACCCCAAATAAGACATTCCAGTGGTATTTCAGAGGAACAGTTAACCCCAGAGATTCTGACAGTAGGCATTCACTGAGCACCCACAATGCCAGGAACCCCTCCTCATGATACTTTAGAGGATTATTCCCATCTTCTCCCCTAGATGAAAGAACAAGGCTTCACAGGCATGACCAAGGTCATATTTCTGGAGAGTGACAAGCTAGGAATGGTTGTGTCTTAGTACCACTGTGCAATATCCTGCACAGAGCGACAGCAGAGCCATTGTGTTTCACACTGTTCTTGAAATGGATGCCTTTTCCACTAACTCAGCTGTTGCTGAGTGAAAATGCATAGTCCTGGGGTACGGCATGACTCATGTCCCAGAGTCCCGAGTGCAAATTCCTTCATTCATCTTTATTGTGGTGCCGCGGTCCCTAGGAGTAGGAAATCTGAGGGAGCTTGTTCGTTGTATGGAGGAAGCCACAGCCGATGCATGATGTTGAAATGCAAAAGAAAGGGGGGCTTAGGAGAGGGTTGGAGGCAAAGATTCAAAGATGAAGAGCCTCACTGTTCCCCAGAAGATTAAATTCTGTTGCCTAGGCAACAAAGAATCAAACAATGCTTTTGCATAAGATCACATCACGTATGTATTTCCATGTCTGTTGTCTCATTTGTCTTGGAAATGAAGAGCTACTTCCTGGAGTGGGTATTAGCTAGACCGGGACAGAAGATAAGTAGGGGCATCATCACCAGAGACTGCTGACTTTCAGGGCAAGAACAAGCGTAAGTGTGCCCAGGATCCAGTTCTATGACTCTTACAGTGAGCACCTGCTCTATGCACTATACTCGAACATACCTCATTTCTTTTAATGTTGTCAGAAGCTCTCAAGGAAAGTCATAGCTCCTAAAATATGGAGGTGGGATTCAGATCTGTGTTTATTGGATCACAAAACCTCTTCTATCCCACAAGTCACCTCTCCTTATGAGTTCCGTCTTGGTAGAGGCTGAAATAGAAACTCGAAATTGGAGGAGTGTGTGTGTGTGTGTGTGTGTGTGTGTGTGTTGGATGTGTTTGTATGGGGGAGATGTGTGTGCATGTGTGTATGTGGAGGCCAGAGTATAACCTTGGGTGTTATTCTTCAAAAGTTCATCTTGTTGTTGTTGTTGCTTGTTTTTGTTTTGGAGACGGAATCCCTTGCATGCCTGGAACTCACTGATGTCCCTGGTTGACTGGCCAGTGAGTCCTGGGCATCCTCCTGTCTCTGCCTCTCAGTGTTGCCTTACAAGCATATGCCATCACCCCTGAATTTTATATAGGACTTAGAGATCAACATCATGATGCACAGCAAGCCCTTTATCTCCTAAGTTACTTCCCCAGCTCCAGAACTGCATTTTAAAGAGCCTCCATGGCTTAGTGGTGGCTTGGAGCTTGCTCTCCAGAACCATTACTCCAGAACCCATGTAGCTCTAGGAGAGCTGCAGTGATGGACAGATGCAGATGATTGGACAGAGGCTAGGACCACTCATGAGGGACACTGATCTCAGGATTTGTTTGATAGGCTGCTATTCCAGTCTTTCTGTGCATCCCTCATTTTCTAAGTCAGTGACCTCCAAGAGAAATCGGAAGTCATGAGAAAGAATTCAGAGAGCTTGGAAAAGAGGAAGGAAGGGAGCAAGAAAGGAAATGAATTACTAAGATAATTAAAAGGTTTTTAAAAATAAAGCAACACACACGCAACATAAATCTGTTTTGTGTTGGCCAGCTGCTCCTTGGCACAGGGCCTGCCCTGGAGTGTGGTTGATTTACCTAGTGCCATTTTACTGGAGAAAACTGATTTTCCCTTTCCCAGTTGCAAATACCTTCTTGGTTAGAAGTATTTCATGCCCATTTCCCCTACCAGGAGTGGGGGGATGGGAAAGAATATAATCAGAATATACTGTGTGAAAAAATTTAAATAAAAAAAGATAATCACAAGGCGACATTCAAACATTAGAGTGGAGGAAGGATGATAAAATCTCAAGGAGCAAAAGCTTTTCTTTCCATCTCAGAGACAGATGTGTCAGGCGGGTCATTTTTATGCAGCCTTTGCAATTCCAAGAGCCCAGAGTGGATATGAGATCAGCTTAGGAGCTGCAGTATTTATATAATACCAGTAATGTCTTTTTCTCTCCTTATTTGATTTTGCTCCCCCCCCCCCACGCAGTAAAAAAAAAATACTTTATCTAGAAATGTCAAGGAATCGGTCATGCGTCTAAAAGGGCATTTTAGTTGCTTGGCATGCAGCTGTGAGGGAGATGATAGGAGACATGCTTTCTGCCGGAGCCACCATGTACAGCTGTGCAGTGTGTGCACTGTACAACCCTGGGGTGGGTTATTCTTATTGTCTATGCAGTTGTTTCTTTCTCCCCAGGTTGTTTATGCAACACACAATGCATGGGAGTCCTTGACACACAGAGAAAACCAACACCATTGTTTAGATATGAAGGACCCCAGTGCCTGATGAGAAACATTTTACCAAGTGGAGGTGGTCCTGGGCTAGAGCTGAATTCTTTTTGTGGGTATTCCGGTGCACATTCATGAGAGGAGAGGCCCAGGGAAAGCCCTGGACACGAACGTATGGGATGGGAAGAAGCTGGGGTGAAGGCTGCTCCTTCCTCATCTCAGGGCCCTGCCGTGTTTCTGACAGAGTGAGGGGCGAGAAGATGTGAGCTCTCACTGCCATCAGCCTTGATGTGAGCTCTCACTGCCGTCAGCCTCTCTCCTTACTATGTGTAGTGTCACCACCAATGCCATCAGCTAGAAGCAGTTCGTTCTCCAAAACTGCCCTAATAACGAGTCCTGTAGCTTGTCTGAACTGGAGAGTGAAGGGCTAGATGAGCCTGGATGGAACGATTCAGTGGCCGGATTGCAGACCAGGGGCTTAAGTAGCAAAACCTATTGTCACACAGTTCTTCTCAAAAAGATACTAGAGCCAGGCACTGGGGAGATGGCTCAGTGGGTAAAGCACTTGATGCCCGGTCACCCATGTGAAAACAAATCTGGCTGCAATGCTGTAATTCCGGTGCTGTGGATGCAGATAGGGGAATCCTTAGGGCTTATTCTAGCCAACTTGTGAGATCCCCATTCAGTGAGAGACTCCGCCTCAAACTAAGATGGAGAAACAGTTGAGGAAGATACCTGGAGTTGATCTCTACCAGCGGCATCCACTTCCCTACCACAGAGAGCACTGGGCCCCACCCTAAGGACCTTGCTTTGACCAGGTCACCTCTTTAAAGGCTCTGTCTCCTAAATAAAAATTCGCCATCAGTGATGCACACTGAAACAGTTGCTCTGTTTGTTAATCTTTCCGCGTGGTCCTTCTCATCTTTGTGAAGTGACAGTAGAAATGTCTAACCACTGCATTGCCTGCTTGCATGCAGGAGCACTAGGGGTTGTGCAGCTAGCACTGCCTTTTTCAATCATGTGCCCTGTGAGGAGATTCTAACTCGCTCCCAACATCTGTAAACAGAAAGGTGACAACTCCGGGAACATTGTCTAGTGGAGAAAGCCCTGGAGAACAGTGTTCAGTGGTCGAAATCCCAGGGGCCAGACCAGCCAAATCTGACTGTTCCCTCTTTGAGAAGGAACACTGGCAGAGAAGGAAGGCTGTGCTTGCAATGTCAGAATTGCATTTGAAGCAGTTTAACCTTGGACTTCAATGTTGGGATGGTGGTGGTAGCTGGGAGCCATTGGGGCCTCTTGTCTGGTTCTACTGGCAACATTGTATCACGAGAGAGCTGGGAGCCATTGGGGCCTCTTGTCTGGTTCTACTGGCAACATTGTATCACCTGAGAGCTGGGAGCCCTTGGGGCCTCTTGTCTGGTTCTACTGGCAACATTGTATCACCTGAGACATGAGACAGACAGCATCTGTAAGGAGGTTCAGGAGGTGGCTTTCATTTGGGTGGGCAGCTTTCTCAGTGATATTCTCAAAAATTCCCTACCACCAGCCTGTCACCAATGTGTGACTGAGGAGCTCAGGACTCCAGCCTGTTTCCAAAAGATGGTTCTGCTTGTTTCGCAACAAACCCAAGAACGAACACTAAGTAGCGGCTCTTGTTCTTTGGATTCAGTGCCCCAGAAGGCTCCTTTCCTCCTGGAAGAAAACTGTTTTGGAAGGTTATGGAATCTTCAGGAGGCTCTTCATAGAGGATGGACTTGAAGTTTTCTAATCAGTCCCATTTTCTGTCTGCTCTTTGGCTGGAGACAACATGACCAGCCACCTCCCAGTCCTGCTTCCATGCCTTCCCACTATAATGGACCATATCCCTTTAAAAAGTATTTATGGTGGTGTGTGTGTGTGTGTGTGTGTGTGTGTGTGTGTGCCACACATGCATATGTGTTGTATAAGTTTCCTCTGAGATAAAACATTCAGGGAATCTCCTTAAACAGGAAGGCAAACAACTCAGAACAGCTTCAGGAAGTCCCTGAAATTGACCAGACTCACTAGGCCCTTCCCTGCCAGAGTAAGCAATAAAAACTGAGAGTCCCTCACAGACCAAAAGAGCTAAGCTGCAAAAAAGATCCTGAGACCAGACCAACATCCTGGAAGAAGCAGAAAGAAACCAGCCCAGCTACCTGGAAGGCAGCGTGCTCTAGGTTTCCTAAGTGTTGTGAGCTATCCCCCATGTTGGGGTGGCCTTGGTGATGCAGCTGTCTTTGAGTCATTTCTGCTCCCGTAAGCAACTCCTCACCCCTATTCCTGTCAGTAACCCCAAAACTCAGTGGCTCACCAAGATGGACACTGGTGTGTTGTGTGTTCCCTATCTGGGGTGAGTCGATGTGTATTGAAAAAGGAAAAGTTTTGCCAAACAACAGCACATGTGGGTTCAGATGCCCGTGGAGGCCAGAAGATGGTGTTAGATCCCCTAGAGCTGAGCTACAGGTGCTTGTGAGTCACCCAACCTGGGCACTGGGAACCAAACTCGGGTCCTCTTCAGCTTCATTTCCCTCCTAAGTCATGGTTCAAATACTGTCCTTCCTTAGGTTGCTCCTGCAAGGCATTTTGCCACAGCAATGAGAAAAGTAATGATGTAGGTTCATTTAATCCAGAGACTTTAGCCCTTTGTGTGAGTCAGAATTCCACAGGAAACTTTAAATTCTGTGGACTGGCCTGAGCTATATCCTGGGAGATTTCGTTTACACCCAGGTGATCCTCAGATTCACTTGGGTTTAAGAACACTGTGCCAGGGGCTAGCAAGATGGCTAAAGAGTGTAAAATGCCTGCCACTAAGACTGGTGACGTGGGTTTCATTCCTGTGATCCACATGATGAACCAACTATCACCAAGTTGTTCCCTGATCTCCTTATGTGCACTGCGACACACACGTGAGCATGTGTGAGCAACCCCCCCCAGCGTGTACACACACACACACACACACACACACACACACACACACACAGAAACACAGAAACACAGCACTAGACAACTATCCCAGCTCTGAATTTCACTTTTTGGGATTAGGGTCTCCTTCAAAGCTTGTGTCTCCATGGAAACAGCAGGAAATAAATCACCGTTTTATTGAGGTTCTGATCACACAATTGTGATTTATTTCTCATTTATTCTAGCTTATGGTTACCAGACTCATTCCCTTAGGAGTGGAAAGTTTGCTGCTATTTACTGAGCACCTACTACACTGTGGATGTTGTTGTGGATGTAGGGGGTGCACAACCCTGCTCTCATGGACCTTACATCCCAGCTAGAAGATGGATGATTTGGGCTACTATGAGTCCCTGGATCATTAACCCCTGTTATTTTCAGCACACCCTTTCACTCAAAGAAGCTTCAAATTTTGCTGATAAATGATATTTTATCCTATAGACCAAAAGCATGATCAAGATAGAGGGTGATATAGGCAGTGAATAAAACAACCCCAGCATTGTCTTCTAGAAATAGCACAGTGTGCACAATATGTACCTTCTGGCATCAAAATACCATCTTGTTTGGGTGGCGATGATGGAAACAGGTATTCCAGTGATTGAGTTGTTACAGTAAAGTTGGAAGCTTGGGTGTGGTGAATGGCAAGGGCTTGCTGGCCACGCAGAGACCTGGGATAGTGTTCCAAGTCATGGGAAAATAAGTAAAATGTCTTAAAGCAGAAGGAAACTTGTTGCGTCGGAGGGAGGAATGGCAGTTACTGTGTCCAGGGTCCAATGAGTCCCTGGAGGGCGGTGGAGATGAAATCTATGAAGTGGGCGGTGGGCTGTATTAGTTGGGGTTTCTTAAAGGAGCAGAACTTGCATGAATCTGCGAGTGTGTGTGCCATGCTCATAACTGGAGGTCAGAGGACAATCCCCAGGAGCTGGTTCTTTCTCACCACTTTGTGAGATCTGGGAATTGCACTCGGATTGTCAGAGCTGGGCAAATGCCTCTCCCAATGCTATCTCACCAGTCCTGGTTTGGATGTGGGAAGATACGTACAAGGTCATTTGGTTTTGTAAATAGCCAGGTTGGTCCTTGAACTCTGGGTTGACTCCAAACCTCACAATCCCACTTCCTCTCCAAACGACAAGTGTCACCATCATGGGTTGGAAACCTCACTGGGTCACAGTTGCCATTTTGGTCCATCTCACATGACCTGGCAAACAGCAGTCACTTGACACTGTTAACCTCTAAAAATGGCATCATTTCCCGAACCTTAAAGTTTAAAACGCTGGTTTTATTTCTGATTACACATGCTGAGCTGGTGTGTCTGCCAGCAGCTCAGTTACACGTTTTACTGTGGTATCTTGTGGTTCTCTTTGTGCTGGGGACAAGGCTGTCATTTGCCTGTAGTTTTGTGGACAGCTGTGGATGAGATCACAGACTTTTTTTTCCTTCAGCTGAGAATCTTAAGACATAGAAAGCCCTCTCAGCATCTGGTGGGAGGGCAACCAGCACGGGTGGACCTCCTGGAACCAGTGGTGTGCACCCATGTCCCTTAATGTTTAGGTTGCCAGGAAACCAAACAGCAGCAGAGGAAGGGCTTTCTGAGGTCACAGGAGGCCCAATTTGTGTTAATGACATAAACTGAAATCACGTTTTAGAGCAGTGGCTCTCAACCTTCCTAACGCTGCGACCCTTTAGTATAGTTCCTCGTCATTGTGGCCCAAGCCATAAAATCATTCTCGTTGCTACTTCATAACTGTAATTTTGTTACTGTTAGGAACCGTCATGTAAATTTCTGAGATGCAGGATAGCTGATTGGTGACCATGTGGAGGTCGAGACACATTGCTTTAGTGATTGGCCAGGTGGGATTGGTTCTCAGCAGGGCTAGTCTCCAAAGAGCGCATCTAAAGAGTATATCTGCTCAGTGAATGGAGGTGCTAGAAGCTCTGTCTGTCTCTCTCTCTCTCTCTCTCTCTCTCTCTCTCTCTCCTCTGTGTGTGTGTGTCTGTGCACCAGAGATGTTAGTGAGTGGGGATACTTAACAATCCCCTTGAATGTTGTCTCCCAGGCCTCTGTTTCCATCATGGCTGTGTTTTATGAAACTGAAGCTGTGTGTTGAAGGTGTTTTCAGACTCTGCCCTGGATCAGCATCGTGTTCATCACTGGGAAGCTTCGTGGAGCTGTGATACCGCAAACATACTGACTTTGAAATCTGGACAGGGAGCCTGGCAAGCTGTTCCAGCAAAACCCTGGGGTGGGGGGGGGGTGTTTCTGATGTGTCTGTTAATTTGAGACCCAAAGGGAAATTATAGTCTCTCAAATCCAGCTTTGCCAATCCAGTGGCTACCCGTAGCTCATGTCTCCTAGGGCTCAGCTTTACATCAGGGTACCCCAAACACCCAGCCCTTTTAGGGAGGCTGAACTGATGTACCCCATCTAGTGAAACCCTTAGTTCTGTGGCCTCTGGACTGTTAGAAGGCCACCACAAATAGGCCAGGTGCTCAAGGAGAAGGGCCCCCAAGAAGTGGAAGATGACTGTTTTCTTGGGACTTTTTATATCTCAGCACAGCATCTGAATCACGGTGCTTCTATTGTGATTCAGAATCTTCTCCGAAAAGAGGAAGCTGGGGCAAGGTGCCAGGGCCCTTCTTTCCTGTTGCCCAGGGTACCAACTGAACTGTGCTCATGGAGACTTCGCATATGTAAGAGCAAGAACAGAATGACTCCTCCTCCCAAACACTTCCTGACAGCCAGCCAGTTACAGAAAATGAAGATCCTGATTAAGATGCCCTCCCTATCCCTGGGACTAGCAAAAGTGATTGAAATGTCCAGGCCCCAAGGCGCTGCTTCCAGAGACAGCTCCTCCTTTGCCACCCAGATGCACTGTCCTTTTCCCTTGGGGACACAGTCTTGAAAGGTTAGTGTATAACTAGGAGGGTTTGTAAGACTTTTTGATGATCCACCCCCAATTCTTAAGACAAGTCAGAGGAAAAAGAATTGACCCACTCCTTCTTGACCATCAGGGACACTTTGCCCCACCTTCAAACTCAGGTGGAATGCTGGGATTCCAGAAATGATGCTGGAGGGGTTGGGGATATGACTCAGTGGTAGAGCACCTCTCTAGCGTGGGTAAAGCCCTGGGTTTGATGCTCAGAATGGCATAGACCGAACATGGTGGCACATGCCTGTAACCCAGTACTTGGGAGACAGAGGCAGGAGGGTCAGGAGTTTAAGGCTGTCCTCAGCTAAAGAGCAAGTTGGAGGTCAGGCTACGATACCTGAGACGTCTCAAGGAGGAGGAGATGGAGGAGGAAGCAGAGGAGGACGTGCTGGAGGAGGCAGAGATGAGAGACCATTAGCAGGATGACTCTAGGTGCATTGTGAGCTAAGTAGAGATCACCTGGAAGGAGGTCGGTCTTTAGGAGGAGGCTGGAGGGGAAGTTCCAGCTCATCAGTCAGCGACTGAGGCTTGTTACTCAACATGGGCTTCAGGGTTGGCGTCTGGGAAGTGGATAAGGAATACCAGCTTCTCGAGGTGACTCCAGAATTGATGCCCCAAACCACCTTGTACACAAGAGACAGTCTAAGGTGGGAACTGATATGACATAATTATAACATTGCCTGAGCCGCTGTCTTCGGAGATTTCGTTAAAACGACACAGATCCAAACCAAGTGAAACTCCTGGACCCTGACGCTTGGCACCCACACTCCTTCCTTTACAGAGCTGACAAATGTCATGGAGCACTAGCTCAGCTGTGGGCATTTTCTAGGTCCAAGTGGTAGGAGATCAAGGCCCAGAGAAACTCTGTTGCAGACACTCATATGCTTGCGTTGTAGTTGCCAGATGCTGGTAGGTGAGGGGGCTCCTGCAGGGTTAGACCCGCAGAGGGGCAAAAGCCCTCTAGGGAGCAAATCTTAGCCAGGCCATCCTCTGCCACTCACCTTACAACTCCAAACCAGGAGGAAGAATCAGGGAGACTGCTGCCTGTACACCCAGTGCACGGACCTCAGCCTCTCCTCCATTGATCTGACAGACACTAAAATGTTCAATGTCACTGGAGGCTGCATGTGCAAGAGACAGACACATAAGCGTTTATGCCGGCTTTTCCTTTAAACTGTTACGAGACCTGTCTTTTCTGGTGACAATCTGGCAGATGTTTCCTCTCGCCAGCCTGATGAGTCATGCCCAGAAGCAGTGGATCAAGTAGAAAAACAAACACACAAAGGAGCAGAAGGAGAGAAGCACCTCTCATATGAAGGCGTCTCTTTTATGTGCCCTCAACCTGAACAAAGATCTCGTGAGGTTGGCGAGATTTTATAAACTCACTTCTCAAGAGGCAGACACTGGGCACAGATGGTAGCTGACTATCAATAACAGAGGAAGCAGGCCAGTTCTGGGAGGCTAGGAGCCTGGTTAGTCACCTGAGGCATGTCTTTGACAGGGTGACCATTGTGATGCTGTCTGTGGTTTCCGTGTCATCTGGTCACTGCTCAGATCTGTACTATGGTTCTGCTTTCAGGACCAAAGAGCTGGTCCTGCTGGGACAGGTTTTAAGGAGAGTGACTCTGGCCTGTCGTATTAGAGTTGTAACAAGGAAAAACAGGAGAGAAGGGGGCATCAGGAAGCAACTTGGGTGCACGGGGATGAAAGCCTTCTATGGTTTTACTCCAGGAAAGGGTCAGGCTTTCTGTTGCCCTTGCTAGAGGATTCTTCCTATTTTTCTCACAGACAATCTCTGAGCCCAGCCAGGAGAGAATGTTGAGCTGACACTTCAGTGTTCTGGACTCAGCAATACGAACTAGAAGTGGCATTGGCTTTGCTAAACCGTTCCTCTTCATCCTTCTTGGAGACTGCATTCCTTGAGCTTGTGGGAGGAGGGGGAAGTAGGACCTGGCTCCTACTTTGGTTTCCTCTTCCAGAAGGATAAGGCCATGGCAGTCACTCCAGTTAGAAGGTTCCTGAAGAAAAGTCTGTAGGCTGGGGTATGAGACCTTGCTCTGCCAGCTGTCTAACACAAACAAACAAACAACAAAACCTAACAGACAGTTGTCACACTTCCGTATCCTCACTCTTAAATGAGGGTTGTTGCCCTGTCAGGTTCCGAATGTGAGACTCCAGGAGAGCAATGGAGGCCAAGCAAGCATGATGCCAGTCAGGACTGCCTCTCTCTGCAGCTTGGGTCTCATTCTGTGAAAGAACAGAGTAAAAACCTCAGCCATATCTTCTCATAGGGACAGTGCCAGAGTTGCAAATCTTTCCTGGGCTTGAGCCTGTCACATCTGAGAGTTCCTAGCGGGGCGGAGCATTCTTCTGTGATTTAGGCTGTATTTATGTAATTACAATTTTGGTCTCCCTACATCTCACCATGACAGTCTCTACTCACAGCATCTGGCGCTGATGGAAACCCTTTGGAGTGGTCTCTCAGGGCTTCAAGGTGACACACAATGTTTGAGGCACCCCCTCACTGCTTACATTGCACATTCTGAGATTTCATAGGGTGGGCATTCACCAACTCTCCCTCCCTCCCACCCTCAGTGGGAGAAGTCTTAAGCTGTGGTTTGATGTATGGCTCAGACGTGTGACTAATCCCTGGAGCGACAAATGTTTTTCTTTCCCTTTTCTCTTAAAATGACTCATCTGGATGAAGAGGGAAAAAATTCAAGTCTGTAAGCTTTGAAAGTTCTCATTCTTCCCTAGAGAAGCAAAGTGAGGAGAGGGGTTGCCACTTGCAGGGGTTGGCAGACTCTGTGCAGGTCGGCATGCCCTGGGATGTCTCTTGAATCCACTGCTGAGGCTTATCGCGGCCATAGTAGAAGGAAGAGGCTAGGAACTGTCACAAAATCTGTAGCTTGCAGCGCCACGTTGAAAGAATTGTCTTTACAAAAAGATTTGCATTCTATTTATTATGTCTACATGTGTATCTATGTGCGGTATGTGTACATGGGTAGGTGCCTGCGGAGCTCAGAAGTGCCTGATCCCCGTGGAGCTGGAGTTACAAGCAGTTGTGAGCTGCCAAATATGGGGCCAGGGAATAGGACTTAGAGCCTCTGGGAGAGCAGCAAGGGCTCGTAACCGCTGACCCAGCACCCAGCCCCTGAAACTATACTCTTGTCTGTACGACAGGGGTACTGATATGGATGGTTCCTGAGGTGCTTTTGGTTCTAGTTAGTTTCATTAAATTCTGTAACTCTAAGAGAAGGAGACATTTACATTTTACCATTGAATTTTTAATTCAATTGTCTTATGTCTTATATCTAATAAGATAAATGTATGAATCTTAAGGAATGTTTATTACTTATTTGTTTTTCAACACAGGGTTTCCGTGTGTAACAGCCCTGGCTGTCCTGGAACTTGCTCTGTAGATCAGGCTGGCCTTGAACTCACAGAGATCTACCTGTCTCTGCCTCCTGAGTTCTGGGATTAAAGGCCTGTGCCACCCCCAGCCCCAGCCTTAAGGAACTTTTAAAAAGAACCACATTCCATACTTCTACTTGATGCTCCTAATCCAACTTAGCCCCATTTTGACAGTCCAGTCATAATCATATAAATGTGACTGGGAAACTGTGTGCTTGTACTATCTATATGGTATCCTGACCTTTTCATATTGCCAGTGAAGTGGGAAGAAGAAATTCATATTCAAGAGAAAAATAATGTGTGGGAAATTTATTAAATGCCAAGTGCTAAGAATCAAGTGTCATGAGACCCCTGGAGGAATGAACGGAAGCATTTGACTTGTGAGAATGGGGAAGCTGACTCAGAATGGGGCTTTTGAGGATGGAGGCATTTTTATTCTATTAAGAGAAATTGTGTTGTATTGCAAGCTTGCAAGAAAATGGCCTTTCGTTACCTGCACTGAGATGGGGAGGGAGGGAGGAAGAGAGGTAGGAAGAGAAAGAGAGGAGAGGGAGAAAGTGAGGAAGCGATTCTGGGTCATATGAGCAAAGCAAATGCTAGAGTCCCTGGCTTTTCTGGAGATGTATCCTGTGAAGCTTACGCAAAGTGAGGGCCAAGGCTGATCAGAATGTTGGCTAGAAGGCAAATTAGCTCAGAATAAGGAGGTTTCTTGAAGATAAGTAGACAGACTTACGCTAGGGAGCTGTTAATATTAGTCAATGACTGTCAAGAGGAATCGATGCGAATCCAAGTGGAGGCAGAAGGGGCAGAGAGGAAGACAGGCTGGTTCAAGGAGTTACACGGTAGGACCAAACTTATTCACCATGGCCAGAGGGCTCCAGCATTTCCCCGGGGGTTCCATAGATCTATCATATCTGATACAGCAAATCATGGCGGTGGGGAAAGCAGCGTAAATAATTTTATTACAGGTGTCAAAAGTGAGGCTGTCTGGTTAGCTGTCTTATCCTAGGTCATCTAAGAAGGAGACCCTTGGCCAAGTGTGTTGTCTATCAATGGGAAGCGGAGAAAGGCACACCTGCACCGTCTCCAGCCTTGTCCCAGCCCTCTCCATCTGCGGCTGATGATAGAGTCCTCCAGATGCCTGCCACATGCTCTCTGTCCATCTTCCCATCATTACCCACTCCCTGCTCATCAGAGCCTCTCTTCCTGTCTGCATGTGTTTTTTTCAAAGGCAATCTGAGCCATTGTTGCTTAAACTCTTTCATGAGTTGCCATTGCTCTTACAACAGAGGCAAACTTCTCAGTGTCCCTCAAGACTCTCTGGTAGCTGTGATCCTGATGATGATCCCATGCTGGGCATCTATAAGGGACTCCCAAGACCTGCCTTCCTGGCCATTTTTTCACAGAGCAAAGGGAGGGAAAGAATGTCCATCTGGATTTGACATCTCAGGCAACCACGGCAGTAACGATGTGGCGCTCTGATTCATCGGGCATCTACTTACCCTCTTTGTACTGTCTCTATTGTTAGGAAAATACATTTTTAACATTAATCCCATAGGTCATTGTGTTTGTTAAATTACTGTGTAGGTATAAGGTACTTAGAGAAGTGGTTGGTACACCAAAAATGCTCAGTATGTGACAGCCGTGTGTCTTAATTTCCTTTAATTGTCAACTTGACATAGCCTAGAGCTGTCTGAAAGGAAAGCCTGACTGAGGACTCACCTACATCAGATTGGCTCGTGGGGATGTCTATGAGTAGTTATGATTGTTGATGCATGCAGAAGGACGCAGCCCACTGCAGGCAGTGCCATCCCTAGCAAGTGGCTCTGAATCATATAAGAGAACAGGCTAAGCATGAGCCTCGAATGAGCCAGCAAGCACTGCCTCAAGTGCCTGTCCCAGTTTCCCTCAATGGTAGGTTGTGACCTGATGTATAAGCTAATAACCCCCCAGACCCCCGTCATGTTACTTTAGGCCAGAATGCTTCACTACAGCAACAGAAAGGAAACTGGAACACCAGGGCTACTGAGAATGCCTTCTACCCAAGCTCCCAGATCTGGAGTTAGTATCTGAGACTCTGGCCAGGCTGATGCCTGGCCTGCAGATAGGAGCCGATCAAGCAGAGCTGAATCCAAGGCTGGGAGCCGTTCACAGCCCCACCTGAAGCCTGAGCCTCATGGAATGCACACACACAGATGTCAATCAGCCTAGGCATTCCACCTCATGCAATGTCTGGGCCCCGTAGAGCCAGTCAGTATCCTTGGGAACTAGACAGAGGTGACAGATGCAGCCAGAAACAGGTCCCCGGCCACTTGCTTGAGAATCCTAGGAGGGCCTGTTTAATCAAGGGACAGGATAAGCATATCTGGGAAGGTATGTCTGGGGAGTTATGTGATCTCTTCATTAAGAAGCTCTCGATGTCACAGCACCCTAGTGTAAGGGGTAAACGCAGCTACGTGGGCTCATGGTGCCGTCTGTATCAGTTTGCTTCTGAATCGAAAAGTCAAATGAGGTCACCCAGCTACACACCGGAGACGGGCACTTTCTAATGATTTTTTAGTAAAGTAGCAGGCATTGTTACTATTAGTACCCAGTGATAGCTTCATGGGAGGTGACTTCGCCTGACTGATAATGACAATACTGGAAAGGGGAGATGCCGGTCACGTGCTGGCTCTGCCCCTCCAACCTTTGTGTCCTTTCCTGAGTCACTCTGTAGAACAGAGCTCCCTGGAGGCCTTGGTGAGGACTCAGTGAGTAACTAGATGCAAATTGGGTAGAGCAGAGGCACTGTCATTGTCCCCATGGGGCTAATTTGCAGCCTTGTGATCACTCCCTGGGCACTGGGCACAGCCTGGCAGTTACTCATTGTGATCTAAAGGTACTCACTTACCTTTGACTGTCTTAATCTCACAGCTATAGAATGGAAGTGATACTGGTATCCAATTTATAAATTCTTGGAATCGAATATGATAAATATTACACAATATTAGGTGATTCTGTGACTGCCGATGGATGGATAGCTCAGGGCAGATGTCTGGAGCCTGTTTCAGGTACAGTGCCGACCTCTGTCGAGTGGGCTCTCCAGCTTATGGATCTGCTTCCCTTCCAGCATGGGTCCCTTCCCAACTCAGAAAGTGCTCGTGGCTGGCCATGTCCATGTCTGGTAACCTAGGTAACTGCAGATCTTTGGTGCAGACCAAATGGTTCAAGATCTAGGCCAATGGATGGACTTTACTTTCCTGAGAGTAAATTCAGGGGCATGCTTGTGTTGAAAACTCTCTGCTCTTTCATCAGGCCCTTTGCTTCACTGTGCAGAAGGAGCTGGCAGGAGGTGGAATGAGGGATTCGGTCAAGGGCTTAAGCACTGGCCTGGGCTCTAAGCGGGGTGTTTCCTAGGATGACCTGCAGCCCGAGATCAGTCTGAAGCCTGAGCAAGTTCTTCCTAGGGTTCAGCCTCTCCATGTGTCTCAGTGAATAGATTGTCATTAGAAATAAGGGATAGTGTCAAATTCATCACGGTATAATCACGGTGCATCACCACTTGAGGCCTCCACTGTGTGTGCTAGGCAGTCCTAATTCACGGGAGGTGAACAACATTTCCATCCCCACTGTGCCGGTAAGACATAGTGGACTCCAGACTTGGCTCCCAGTCAAACTGCTTCTTTGAGTTTGTGTTGGGTCTCCAGAAGCTGTTCCTAAGACTTGGCTGTCTAGCACACTCTTTGTTGTGATGGGCGCACTTATGATAAAGACCTCTAGCAGCCCTTCCTGGTCCTATGACTTCATTTCATCAGCAGTGACCACTCAGCGATGGGTCAAAGTTCTCAGCCGCTTCTTCTTACCCTTTTCTCCAGGGAAGAAAAAAACACCATAAGACGTGAGGTCTCCTTTGCCCAGGCTCAGGTATTATCAAACTACCCATGAGTCAACGTAGTCAGCAAAAGTCCCAACAGTTCCCAATGAGCCAGGGAGTTCAGAGGAGCCACTTAAGTCAGAAGTTAATGCCATCTGACCCATCGCTTCCCCGGAGCCTGAGGTGTCTAGGACCCTGTCTCTAGATGTCTCTGGGATGAGCCTACACACACACACATGTCCTCCAGGTTATTTTAATAATCAGAGTTTGGATCTTTCATTTGGATTTTAATGACATGACATGTGAACAGGAAAATAGAATTTGAGACCATTAATCAATTTGAGTTCGTTCTGCCAACATTATTAGTCACTGTCTCTATCAGTTAGGACCCTGGAATTTCTCATTATTTTGATGAATGTTTAATAAATTAGTTGTTTTTGAAAATGTAGGATTTTTTTTTAATCAGCCAGAGGGTAGTGTTGCTACTCAGAGCAGAGCAGTACCAGCCAGCAGCAGTTTCCGTTTCTAGGCCTGACAAGGAACAGAAAAGAACACTTCTTGGAATCTATAGTGAGGTGTCAGAAGAGGGCTTTCCACAGTCTCCGTGGGGACTCCATCAACCCACCACCACCATGGCTCACTGCTGATGAAGCCCAACCAGACGCTGGTGGACAACAAAGAGCGGCCTGGAGGAGCCCGGGGCAGACTGGAGTGCTGTGGGAGACAGGAGAAGATCGCCAGGACATCCGCATGGCTCCCCACACTGATGTTGGTTGGTGGGCCTGATGAGCATGAGAAACGGTCTCTACCCCAGGGAACTCTCTGTCTGTGGCAAACTGTCAAAGGATCACACTCCCCATACATCTCCCATGGCTCTTGAGATGCTGCTGGCAATAGTGTCGGAAAGGAACCTTCCTCCTTGCTCTTGGTTCATGGTCACACAGTCTTCTTTCCACGGCGTGAGGATTTTCACTGAAAAAATAATTGTGGCAAGCCCGGGCAGCTCTTTGTTTTTCAATTGCAGATGTAGAATCTGGTGATCTTGTTGCAAGACCAATTTTCCGGACTGTCCCAGTCCCAGTTCAAGGACCCACACCTAGGTTATTTATGTTATGCTTCAGTATAATTTCATTCCTCATTCAAGAAAGTCTTGGAGATGTTTGGGCCCCTGGCTTCAACGAGAAAGTACATCAGAGATGGAGCTGTGTGAGAAAATCATCTCCACTATTATTCCCCAAAGGACTTTCTGCTTTGCTGTGGTGTTGATTGAGATTGCATGGAAAATCTCCTGACTTTCCTTTAGCAGAGATTCATCAGACCTGAAGATCCCCACTCCCCACTTCTTTCATGTAGAATATGCTGGTGAACATTGCTTTGAAAAAGTTGGGTTCTTCACTAGTGTAAACACAGAACATTTATTTCAGGTTCTATCTTGTATCAAATGCTTTGTTCATGTGAAAGGTCATATAATTTCCTGTTCATTTTATCCTGATACTCATCAGCTTTCTCCACACTGGGAGGATGGGGTTGTAAAAGTTTGTTTCGCTCATTGCTGTGAGGCCAACAGCTGCAACAGTACAGGCTCATCATAGCCAAACAATAAATAACTTTCTTTAAAATGTGCATTGGTGTTTGGCCTGCATGTATGTCTGTGTAAAGTATCAGATCCCCTGGAACTGGGATTATAGAAAGTTCTGAGCTGCCATGTGGGTGCTGGGAATTGAACCCTGGTCCATCTGGAAGAACACCCAGTGCTCTGAACACTGAGCCATCTCTCCAGCCCCAAGCACTGAACAATTTTGTGAGTCATCTCCTCCTCTCCCCACGAGGACCCCAGAGGTGGAGAGGTGGGGATGAGCCTTTCCACTCATGAACGGGGGAATTAAGACTCAGACTGTAGATACGTTTGAAGATAATTTATGGGCCACCATCTGAGGTTCAGAGGAAGGGAAGTGGTTTGAAGATAATCATTTCACTGGGAGCCTTTCTTCCATTATTCTTAGATTTTAAATCTCCATTCAAGTATGTATTGTATGCTTAGCGTATTCCTTCATGTATTCTAGCCCCCCTTTCCCTCACTCTGCTCCCCCCACTATGAGTTACCTCTGTCCCCTAGACAGCTCACTGATAATTTCATCTCCTATGCTTCTTCATGATTTTATGTGTCTCTATAAAGTCTAGGAACCACAAGTGAGAGAAAGCATAGGATGGTTGTCTTTCCGAGACTGGCTTCATTTGTTTAATATGATTGATTATTTCTAATTGCATACATTTCCCTGCAAACTTTCTTTATGGATGAACAAACTACCATTGTGTATAAAAGCCATAATTTTGGAAAAAACCTAATTAGCAGGTTTAAAATTTTTTTTTAATTTAATTAAAATAAAATTTTATCATTTCCCTTTCTCCCTTCCTACCTCTCCCATGTTTCCCCTTTACTAAAATTCATGGCCTCCTCTTTTTTAACCACTGTTGTTACATATACATATAAGCGAATAAACATGAATACAACCTGCTGAGTACATTCAGTCTTGCCTGCACCTGCAAGTTCCTTGGACTGACCCCTTGGTATGGGATAACCGGTCAGGGGGGCTCCTCTCTATGGAAGGCTAATTATTCCTCCCTTAGTTAGTTGCTTGAAGTTCATAAAGAACATAAAGTTGCAATGTCAACTGATGTTGGAATCCTTCAGGTCTTCCATAGGAAGTCCTTGTAGTCCCCAGTTTTAGTCCATTCCTTTGTTGCTGGATGCTCATGTTGGTTCCGTAGCAGCTAGATGAATAGTGCTACAGTAAACACTGATGTGCCCGCAACTTTGTGATGTGTTGATGTGGGGTCTTGGTAAATACCTAGCAGTGGTACAGCTGGAGTATGGTAGATCTATTTTGAGTGTTTTGAGACAGCAGGAGCAGTTCTTGAGCTCACTTACGCTTAATGGAGGCAGTTCCATGACTTCTTACCATAAGTCTGATCCCTCGAACTCATTATTTGTTCTTCCTCTTCCACTAGCGTTGTTTGGACAATTTTTATCCATGAAGTGATTAAGGAGGAAGCACCATTTGGCCAGGCCTTTAAGTAAATATTACCTTGCTTCTTCCTTGTGTTACCATAACCTGCTTCTCACTGTGTGCAAGAGCTGAACACAGGCCAAGGATAGTAACATCTCCTAAGTTTCATGACCAAGCTAGAGCAATCCATCTTGTTTCTGTCCATCTCTTTCTGAGCCCATGCATGTGTTCAGCTAACAGAGAACCTTATCCCCTCTGCAGCTCCAGCACCTAGCCAGCATCTGCTATAAGTAGGTGCCTAATAATGTCAGCTGAGTTGATTCATTCCATCAACTCCTCAGCACCGCAGGGTTCATCTTGAGTCCTAAAGGCTCTCACATCCTTCTTCGGGCCTTTCTCTTGGGAGTTCATTGTGCCCGGTGAGCAGGCAGAGGTGAGACGAGGGGAATTGTGGGCTCTGGTGACAACTATGCACAGATGATGATTTATCTGGCAATTATTTATTTTGGTCTTAGGAAGCAGTTTTGTCGTTTTTTAGTCCTTGATTGATGGGGTGGCTCTCAACAGCATGTGGGTACATTTTATGCTCTGCTGGTGAGTCCCACAAAGGCCTAGTACATCGATTAAGTTGAGGGGTGTGAGAGGATCTAGGAAGAGAATCTGACATTTGTAAGGCAGACAATGCTACCTGAGTCAGGGGCCTGCAAGGGAGGCTGTTGCGGGAGGTCCTCCCTCCTCCAGCCTATAGCTGCTGAGATACCAGCCCATTGGGGCGTGGTCTCTCTCCCTTTAAAAAAGCGGCCACTTCCCTCTCCTCTCTCTCTTCACTTCCTGCTTGCCGGCTACTAGACTCCCTTCCTGGTTGCACAGAGGGCTGACGGTGATCTGTAAGTTTTTTCCCCTTTAAATAAATACCACCCTATTAATCATAATTCCAAACTGGTGTGGCATTGCTTATGACTTACGCCTTCAGGAGGCAAGATTCTATAGCACACTTTCCCCGACTGAGTACTGAGGGAGGGTCTGGAACATGATATATGGAACCTATGCAGATGTTTTCTCTAAGCATCCTGGAGAGGCAAAGACCTTTGCATTCCTAACTTAAATGCCAGGATGAAGTATAAAGTGTAGTAGGAATGTGGAGAAAATACTCTGGCAACCCAGAAGGGAGGCATTCTAGTTGTGGGGAGAGTTCAGTGGTGATGGTGTAGGGGTCACAAAAGAATTTCTGGAAGATGCCATTTTGAGTCTGGAAGATGGCAATATCGGATGTGTAGAGATGTGAGAAAAACATCTGGACATCAAGGATATCCTGAGCAGCTAAGAGGGGCAGAAATTAGGTCAGAGAACACTAAGTTCCTCCTGGCTAAGCCAAAGGGACACCAGGTCAGAAATATGTAGTAGGCAGTGAGGTCTTTGGGATGGATCCCAGAAGCCCACTTTCTAGCTTTGGAGAGCTTGGGTGTAGGAGCAGAGATTCTTAGCTTTGGAGTCTGACCTTAGGGATTTGAACTTAGATTCATCAACTGGCTGACCCTGGACAGCTGCCCCAGTGGACACCAGAGCACATCCGACTCACCCTTTCTCTGACTCTGTCAGGAAACTGCAACGAAGATTCAAATAACTCACATAACATGCTTTTCACAGTCATGGGGAGAGCTGTCAGTGCAGGGGAATGGATAACAGCTGTCCTGTTCTTCTCGTTATTGTTAGACCGCAGCATTTGTGAAAGGTGATCTTGAGATGTGCAGTAGGTAAGGAAGGCGATGGCCGCAGAAGCTACTTTGGAACATCTAGGTCATGACTTCCCTCATGAGCATATTTCATTCATGATGAGCCGTTGATATGGACAGACACTTTGGTGCTTACGGGGTATGATATCATACATCTGCAGTCATAGTGAGTGTCGGGTGTATTGGAGTAGAGTTGAACCGATTGTTAGAACTGATGAGAGACTTTAGGTAGGAAGAACAGCTCAACTCTAACCACACTTCAGCCTAATTTTATTTTTTATTTTTTAACCAGGGTCTCACGTATCCCAGGCTGGCCTCAAACTCTCCGAGCAGCTGAGGATGACCTTGAACACCAGACCCTCCTGAAGTCACCTCTAGAGTTGCAGGATTACAGGCGAGCACTCCCATGATTAATTTATATGAGCCTGAGGATTGAACCCAGGGCTTCGTGCATGTAGGCAAGCATTCTACCAGCTGAGCTATGCTCCCAGGCCCCAACATATTTTCAAAAAATTTAGTGGGGTTGTGGATGTAGCTCAGAGGTGTAATACTTGCCTAACACCAGCCAGACCCTGGGTTCAATCCTCAGGACCTAAATCAAAAAGGTTTATTTATTAATGCCTATCTACAAACCATCTCAACTGGAGCCACTGATGCGAAAACATCCACAAGTGTAGCAACTTAAGAAAAAAAATCAACTTAAGGTTCTGAATTTTAGGGAATCAATTAACTAGCTCTAGACCAAGTACCCGCTGCTCCCTGTGACAGCACACCTGTTTAAAAATGTTTCAAAGTCATGAGTGATCCTTTCATGGTTAAGTTGGTAGATTTAAAACTGAAATTATGGCACAACATGCGTGTAAACTTTAGAAAGCAAGACCTCAAAATTATGTTACATTTGAAGTCACTCTGGTCCAATTCTGTGAAGTCTGAAGACACCTGGGATGGATTGCAGTGGCCAGCTGGCAAACCATTAAAAAGCTCTGTGCTGACCACTTAGTGCGGATAACCAAAGTGATGCTCTCCTCCCTGAAGACCACTTCCAATCTCATACCTTAGTTGTCCACGGTTCTTTGTGTAAGGTCGGGTGAGGCCTTACTTCTCACCCCTGGTCATGTTAGCAGGTCGATTGCTGTTGTGCTTCTTCAGATAAAGTTTAGGAAGTCGTAGCGGTAAGATGCTCTGGGTGTTTGTTTTGGCGTTCCTAGGAGACACAATCTCACAGCAAACTCCCGGATCCTCTGGCTCTGACGATCTTTGCACCCACTCCTCCTCAGTGATCTCTGAGCCTTAGGTACAAGATTTGTTTTGTAGATTTATCCAGTGGGACTAGGGGCCACAGCTCTGCATTTTAATTGACTATGTTTTTCTGGAATGGTCTCTGTCTGTTTGTCTGTTGCAATGGAAGTTTCCTCAGTGAGTAGTGAGGACTACACTTTTTTGTGGGTAAGGAGAAATACTTAGAAGACAGTTAGGGATAATGGTTTAGTATATATATATATATACACACACACACACACATATATGTAACACTATACAGACTGAGCCAGTTGTATTTATGTATTTAGGAATATGCATAAACACACACACACATATATACACATATATGTATACATGTATGTAATAATTGATGAAAAAAGAGGTCATGAATCTGAAGGAGACCACGGAGGGGCACATGGGGACCATTGAAGGGAGAAAGAGGAAGGGAGAAATGTGTAATTATTATCCCCCCAAATGAGAGAAATAACAAAAACAACAAAAGCTGTGTGCACGCAGACACTAAGTCACCAAGAAAGGGAAGGGACAGATTTCTGGCCATTGTCTTGTCTGTTCCTCCCAGTCTGTCACAATGCACACAGCAGTGCACACGGCAGCATCTCATTTGACACTCAACAGTGGCCATCGGAGTGAAAATCATTATGTCCGTGTATGGACAAGGTCACAGACCTAGAGAACCAAGAGACTTTCCCAAGGTCACGGAGGTAGTGAGTGGCAGAGCCGGGGCTGGGATCCTGGGTGTCAGCTTTTAAAACCGTCTCAGCTGCTGCACTCCGGGCTCCCTAACATCATGCTCATTAAGTTGACAAGAAACGATTTTTAATCTCCCTAATGCAGATGCATTGCACCCTGGTGAAGAAAGCCTGTTCCTCTGAGGTGAGTCATTGATGCATGGTGCATGGAGCCGGATGGCGGAGGTGTCAATACTTCTGTCCTGCTGTGTGGGGTGCTGGAAGACTTTCTCGGACCACTTACTTCCCTCTGTTTCTGGTGTCTGCCAGCCCTAAAGCCAGGGTCTGCTTTAAGCCAATAGTGTGCAGGGCATAAGCTCCTCCCCTCATAGTCAGCACTGAAGGATGCCTGGCCCAGCCCTGTGCGAAGGCTGCCTCATCCAAGGAAAACAACCCAGTTCTATCTCTAAGAGCGACACAGCAAGGACGAACTCAAAAAGCCTTAAGTGCCAGGAGGAGTACAATCGGCAGTGACCACACAGTTTGAGTGTCTCGTGGTTGGTGATGTGCTTTCTAGTGCTCTCCCACCGGTGGCCAGACACTGTCCTCACCTCTTGACAGTGTTGGGTGACTGCTTCTGTGTATCCCATTAAGAAAGGACACCGATGAACCAAAGACACCATTTCACCCCAGCCCAGTGGGTTTATTGGGGTGACTTGCAGAAGCCTGGGTGACGTGAGCAGCTGCACCCCCCCATAAAACCGACTCCAGCATGGGTGGCCACTCCCTAAAGCCGTAATCTAGCTTTTCAGGTGGCAAAATGATCACATGGACAGCTTTTCCTCAAAGGCCGAGGAGAACATTGAGACAGGAGGCAGAGCAAATTTGATTTCCTGTAGATCTGAAGCCTGTTCCCTCAGGCTCACCAGCATTTCTGACCTTATGGTGTGACTTAACATCAAGAGAATAAGGGGAAACCCCCCAGCCCATGGGTGAGCTCTTTCTTCACACATGAGTCAGGATCCCTGACCTTACATCCATTAATCTTCCTGGGTTGCAACCTGAGGTGCCATGCACCCGATACCCTTTGCTGGTGGTCAGTGTAAATAAACTGACAGGGAGGTGGAGGGATGGATTCTGCTAACTTAGTACCTTCTGGCCTTTGGCCGAGGACCCTCCAAATCTGCCAGCCTTGCCCCAGCCTCTGTCAAACATGTGACGTTGAGGCTTTCTGAACAATTCCCAACCTTACGATGCATGGACAACTAACAGTAGGATGAATGTAAAGAATAGCTCTGGTGTTTTAAACAAGAGAATTGGAGGCCACACTTAACTATTGTAATCCAGCGGCTTCTCCTGTATTCTCAAACCATGCAACAATCCTCCCTATCCGGTCTGAAGGGAGGACCTGTTTCCAAACAGGGAGGACGGGACCCAAGGCACCAGGCACCTACTGCAGTGTTCAGCTTCCTCCACTGTGGCTCCTCCCTTTCTTTGGAGCTCACAGCACATAGCATGGCAGACGCGGGAGTAAGAGAACAGGTTCCCCACAGCAGGTGCTGAGATTTGTCCGCAAGCATTGATAGCTGGCACCTGCAGCTCTCTGTGGCCTCCAGCGCAAGCATGCCTCACTGGCCACACCCTCTCGAGAGCAGAGAAGACACCGGATGCCATCTTAGGTGAGACAGGCGCACACATTACTGAGACTTCCGACAATAAGGAGACTATTTTCCTTCAAAATGTCTCTCGTACATGGGCCAAACACCAACCTTGGGCTTCACTCCTTGAGTTTTATGTCTTCTGCCAGTCATGTAATCTTGAGGCTATTATTGGATGTCTCTTGAAGCACGATTAATAAAAACTCAGAGAGAGAAATTGGGGTTCAGTTTGAAAATCTGAAAAGCAAAGCAGCCAGATACTGGCTCTTACCTTGACCTCAGTCTGAAATGACAACCCTGCCTCCCTGAATCTCAGAATGAGACTGTGTAAGAGCTGTTTCCTCCCATTTTATAATCCTCTCTAGGGCTGGGATTAAAGGTGTGTGTTAGCAAAATCTGGCCTGTAAGGCTGACCAGTGGGGCTGTTTTACTCTCAGATCTTCAGGCAGTCTTTATTTATTAAAATACCATTGAAATGCCACCATAGTCTCTGAAGCTTGACTTGTCTCACTTGTAGAGTTAAAACAATAATACTTAATATCTGTGCAGATCCGATCAGATGACACGTGCTTTGTGTTATGGAAACTGCCCAGGATCAGGCTAATTGAGGCTGTTTGGATTTTTCTTTATTGGTACTAGATGCTTTAGATGAGGTCACAGAGCTGTTCTTAAGCACGAGCTGCTCTGAGCTGCGGGAACCCTCACTCATCTGTTCGGCAAATATTTATCAAATGCAAATGACATGAGGGTGGCTAAGCTGGGAAAGAACCTGGATAAAGTCCTTCGTTTTGTGGAGTTCACGTTCACATGGGGAAGACAAACTAACAATAACAATGAATAGATCATTTTAAACTGATAAGTGCTGAGAGAATTAAAGCTGGGCAGGGGAGAAGGATACAGACGGTGGCTTTTTTTTTTTTTGATTGAGTGACAGGCAGTAAAACCACATAAGACCCCAACCTTTTCTGTGTTCTCTTACTCGGAATTCTTCCTGTAAAATCCTGGAGAAAGAGCTTGTGTAGACTCAGCATCTCATGGCAGAGGTTGGAACGACCATTAAAGCTGCTGTCCCGTCCTCCCCTGTCTCAGTTTTCTACCAGAGTAGTTTGTTTTGATGGCTACAGAACTTGGGGGCTGTGAGCTAATGGAGTGTGCACACACGGGCTGATCCGGCTCAGGCTACATTGATTTCTCTTTCCATATTCACTGCCATCATCTCCTTTTGCATTCCAGCAAGCACCGAACTTAACAGGCTGGGACCAGTTCCTGAGTCATCACTTTTTGCCCCTCTGGGTTTGGGGAGTGTTCAGTTCTGAACCAAATGCCAGGCCAGCCCTTCTGAGTTTGATTGGCGGGAGGCGGGAGGGATGAGGAGGCTTCAGAGATCCTCTTTAACTCTGGAATTATTAGGCATGTCAGAGACTTGTAAGGGTATATTGGAGGGGTTGTAGCTCAGCGGCAGAGCACTTGATTGGCATGTGCAAGGACCTCCCAGCACCAGGAACAAAACAAAACAAAGCAACATTTCAAATAGAAACAATCAAAAACTCGGAGATGGGAGCACAGATCTACTGCTCACTGCATTCCTGTGTAGGGACGTACCACTGTCTAACGGTTCTCTGCTCGACCAGCAAATGAGAGCCCTCCCATCTCCCATCAGTGGGCACTCTCAGGTCTGTCTGCTCATCTTCCCATCAGAGCTCAGCTCAGTGAGCGTTACCCAGCCCAGCCTGAATCAAGCAGATTAAACAGTCTTATCTACATCTCTGTCTCTGTGTGCAACGGGACTTCACCTCCTGGCTGCAGCTCAGACCCAAGGGCTCTGTAGATGCTTTATTTTTCAATTAGTTGATTTGTTTTTAATTCAAGAGAGAGCAGATGCTGGGACAGCCTTCAATAGCAGAGAGGTGAAAGTCAAAGCCACGTTTGCGTCTCACCTGGATGAGGCCACCACTGTCTATCTTCCCGCAGTATTTCTGTCCCTGCTTCCTAAATGAAAGCTTATCAGAACTAATAAAGCCCACCGTATACAGGTGGGTGTCCTAGGTGTGTGACACATATGAGCTTCCTTTATTTTACACACAAGCAGACTGACACGTAGAGAAGCTAAGCAATGTGTCTATGAGTACTTTTGTTATGTCAGGCCACATGATGGACAGAGCTGAGCCTCCCTGACTCTCGCCTTTCCTGTCTGTGTAGTGAGGGCTCTAATCATCATGGTTTTAGCCTCATGAAGCTACTGCAAACATCCGATGCTGTGTTCACGGGAAGGGTTTGAAGAATAAAATCCCGCGAAGGAAATCTGTTGAAGCATGGTGCCTGAAGATCAAACCCTGGGGAATCAAGGACAAAAATCTGGCAGAGCCCAATGCTGCAGAAGTTTTGAGTGATTTCTCTGCGGGTGTGTCCTTGACACACCTGCTTTAAAGTTATGCTTTCTGTTCTGGAGACCATCTGCCTATGTGTCCGTCTGTCCATCCATCCATCCATCCATCCATCCATCCATCCATCCATCCATCCATCCATCCATCCATCCATCCAGGTTATCACTGTGTGTTAAACGTGTATATTACCCTAGTTTTTGGTTAAAATCAGTATCCCCAAATAGTGGCCTATAGTGGGAAAGGCATACAAAGTTACTTAATATGTGTATTTAGGGATGTGTGTATGTGTGTTCATTTCTCTGAACCCCAAAAAGGCATGTTTAATCAATGGACAGTAGGGCCAGAAGGCGTTTCAGACTTTGGCTGTGGAGCATACTGATGACATCATCTGTCCTCGAGTGACCTAGCCTGCCTTCTTATTCCAACCAGTGTGGCTTTGAAGACTTCAGTCATTGTCGTCACGGTGATCCTTGCAGCAGGTGGCTGGCAACCAAAACCAGGCAGTGGAGATGGGGGTGGCAGCCTGGAGTGGGAAGGAGTGGGCTGTGATCTTCCTCCTGGTTCTGCTCCTGTGCTTGCTGCTCCTGGTGGACTCCAGGAGAACAGCTAAGCCCGATGCTTCCAACACCACAGATGGAACCTTTCCTGCCATCCTGCCTTCCCTACCATGATGGACGATGCCGTATGAAGCTGTGAGCCATTTTATACCAGCCAGAACAAACCCTAACTGCTTCTCTCAGGTATTTGGTCATGGCAACATAAGAGTAACTGGTACACCTGGTGTGTGTGTGTGTGTGTATGTGTGTAACTTTGCTGTTGTCACTGAAGGTAGGACACGGTATGTAAAAAGACTGGGGCTGGCGTGAATGATGTCTAGGAATGGACACATGCCTTCTGTCAGCCTGGCAACATGGCCTGCAAGGCCAATCTGGTGGTCACTGAAGTAACTTAGGGATTTTGACGCCATCACCCCTACAGGTTCCCACACACTCTGCTCCTCCACAGTGGTCACCACTGCTCATTACGCAGGGAAGGACCGAGTGCTGAGCAGATTTTCTCAGATTCCTGCTGCAGCGATGCCACCTCCACCACAGGGATGCTTTCTCCTCTGTCCCTCACCTGATCCCTGCTGCTTGCTGTTGGAGCCAAGCTCTTGCAAGGGACCTCTTGCTTCTCCTGCCCCTGCCTGTCTTCAGCGGACTCTCGAGTACCTGGGTCTTCTGCGTTCTTAATGCTCCCTACCATGGCATCCAACCTGTTGGCTCGTCTGAGCTTCAGGTTCCCTAATTTGTAAGTTGAGACTCCTGCTCCCTGGTGACAGTGAGGATGGAAAGCCGTATTTTAGGTCCACTCCCCCATGGATAGTATTATAGTTACTATGATAGGCTTAGGTGCTCTGAATATAATGTATGTACTTGGTATGACCTCGCTTTGTTTATTGACCAAAGCAACCCTGTGGGAGAGGTACTAGGGCCACCCCTACCTTACAGGGGGAAACTGAGGCTTAGAAACTTGAAACAAATTTTCTAAGGTCACACAGGAAGTGAAAGAGCCATGTTCTCAGCCATTTGTTGTTTTTATAGCTGTTATTGAGTGAGCCTCATATCCCTCAAAACAATTGGAAAATTTGTACCAATAATTGTTATTTTATTCTCAATTCCTTATAAGACAAGTCCTGCTTAAAGTTAAAGCAAGAAAACTGGCTAAGGGGTGAGCTGGGGAGCCTTATAATTTGTGCAGAGACTGGCCACATGACTTTGTTTGCAGGAACTTTCTGTACCCTTTCTATGGATTTGATTCGCTCTTCAAGGTCACAGGGAAAGCCATCCTGGTGGCCCTTGAGACTCAGGCAGCTGCTGAGCTTGATTGTGTTTACCTAGTTTTCACTGTGGTGAAATTATATCAATTTCATCCTGATAGCAAACCTGGAACAGCCTGCCCCGGACTCATTTCAGCCTCTTTTTAGATCTTTTTGAAACATCACTGTGGGCTCTGTCACCACTCTGCCAGTCCCACTGGGGCACTTTAGATTAATATACCAGGAACCTCGTGTCCCGACGCGGGTCTTATCCCCTCCTTCTTTCCCCAGCTCTCTGAATCTTGAGGTTTCTTCAGAGCCAGTAATCAGCGACGAGGACTGTGGGATAAAAGTGTTCCATGTCTGAAGAGCTCAAGGCAAGAGAAAAATAATTATTTATCAAGTCACTCTGTTCCCACATCACCTTTTGAAATTTTGTTTCTGTGAACTTCCATAATTAGTTTTAAAAGAAATCAGTCATTTTGAAATGAAAAAGCAATGAGTTCTTGAGTGGTTATAGGCAGTGAATGGCTGCCCTAGACTGTTGCTGTGCCTAGTGGTAGACCTACGGAAAATTACTGGGAAGAGAGATAAGCAGCCCCACAGAAAGGAAGCTGTTTTCTGAAATCTCTTGCTGGGAAGGTCTTGGACATGCCCTTGGACTGTGGGAACCTAGATCAGGGCGCGGGTGGATCAGGGGCGCAGGTGGGGGTGGGCGGCGTTTCCCCTGTTTTTTCACTCGAGGTTAGCATGAGATGTGGGGCCGGTGTCTGGCGGATGCTTCACTCGGGACCTTGTGGATACACGGAACCTGGAAGTTGAGGCTAATCCTCCTTCTTTTGAGGTACCAGTTACAGTTGTCGGTTTGGAGTCATCCAGATTTTTTAGTTAATTTTGTTTTCACAGCGGTAGGACTTGTTTTTCTTCCGATTTAATTGAGTATTTTTCCAGGTTAGCATCAGCACACAGATAAGGGCAAAGCCACATGAGCAGAACCACTGTCACCGCAGCACACATCAGTGGTGCCAACCCGCCTGGTAGCATGTGCCCTTGTCACAGAAATAATTCCCGTGTCACTTAAGAGAGTCCTTAATACAGCTTTAAAATGTATGAACTTCTTCTAGGAGGAGGGGAGGAGAACATTTTTTTTTCTTATAGATCTCTCTGAAATGTGCAGTAAACAAGCTCCCTGAAATTGAAATTCTTACCTCCAAATGAAAAAGAATCAAGTATGAATTTCATTAAAACCTGACCTTTGACTTCTTTGTGGCTTTTCAAAAGACGATGAAGTGGAGAGCATCGGGCCATAAAATACTTTCTTCTGCTGAACGGTAAACACAGCATCTGTGGAGAAGAGACACTGGGGTGCCGTGTGGTTTATGGCTGCACTGGCTAGCTGTGGGCGTGGCTTGAACCATGGCTTTATTGGCTAGTGTTCTCAGGGAACAGTGATTTTATTTTAAGAAAATGACCGGCACACCGTGGTCACCCAGTCTCCAGCCTTTGACAGACAGTCTCTGAGACATGAAGTGGGCTATTACTGCAAGGAAGCTTACTGACAGCATTTGTTGTAATGGCAAAACCTGCAATTTCAAGTGGAAATTACAACCTGGAAGCTGTTATCTGTCACTTGCCAGTGGCCATGTAAGAGGTGTGGTAGATGGCACTTAGATTCAGGAGTTTGACCCATCAGAATGTAAGGCACCGATGGGTGAATCTCAGATAGGCAAGGCCCCCAGGGCTTTTGCTCCAAAATGTCTCTTGCTACTGCTGTGTTTTTACGTGTTTACCGCTGCCATTTTTCTCTGGTATTCCTCATGATGTAAATGGGTGTGGGAATCCCCACTGCCTTTAATGTGGTATGGTTAGCTCCTGGAAATATCCCATTCTCCTGGGCATTTTTATCTGTGGATTATTGTGAGATTGATTGCCTCTTAAGCTGTACTGTTTAAAGTGTTGCTCCTGCCCTCAATAAAAAATAAGAACAAGGAAGTGTCACCCAGCTAGGACCTATGAGTTTCTCTTGAGGAGCCATATAGACTGTGGCTTAGGTTAATGGTTAAGAAAAACAAACGAGAACCAGGAGTCAGCTCAAATTCTTCCTGATCTTGGGAGATGTGTTCACGGGTTTTGGTGTGCATCATAGATAAACAAAGCTTTAAACAATTGACTTCATGTAACTAGAAAACAAAGAATTAGGCAGTTAGTTAAGATAATTGGACAGGAGTCTAAAATACAAAAAAAAAAAAAAAATAAAACAAGTGAGCTGTTTTTCTGGCAACTATAAAATCTGTTGCCTGTGTAAACTGCTAGGGCTGAAAGGCTCCCGACCTATGCGAAGTCTAAAAGATATATGTTTAACTGTATGTGTGTTCTTGAGGATAATTTGTTTATCACCTGTAATATATAAAATATTTAATCATGTAATGGATAAGAAAAAGATTCTGTTTTTTACTTGTATTCATTGTAATCATTCACCTGAAAAAATAGAACATAACTACATTGTAATTTTTATATTGCTTGAAAAATTCTGCCAGGTTATAGAAGCTGTAAGAGAGAAAATAAAGACAGTAGAAGGCAAACACCAGGAAACAGGTAGAAGGAATTATCAGGAAAGATGAAGAAGAAAGTCATCAGGAAGTAGTGAGAAGGAAGTCATCAGGAAGTAGTGAGAAGGAAGTATCTATCCATAGTAAAAGATTCATCAGAAATGTGAAATGAATCAACAGCCCACAGTATAAAGTTCATTCTCTGAGTCTGAGCAGTGTTAGATTCCATGCTAATGTCGCAGAAACTACTACTTGTCCAGGTAGATGCAGTGTCCAGGAAGAGCTATACTTCTCTGGAACGGCTATTCATGTCCACCCTTTCCAAACTATGCATTTATGTGAGGTGAGCTTTCCCTCACAAACCCCGCCCACATGAGCATGCCACATAGGGGTGAGTGCAGATGCACATACAAGAAGCCAGCTGTCTTCTGTCAAACCCAAAATTTCAGAAATTTGCAAAAAGCATAAAGTAATGTGCTCTTCTCGCCTAGATATTTTGTACAGGTAAATGCATGTCTATTTTCAGAACATGCTACTTAGGTTAACATGTAACAATAAAAAGTAGTGTCCGTCATTGCTTTAGATGAACCAAATTAATATTTTGATTTTTTAGTTTTCATTTTTGGTATGGGTCAATATCAATAAATATATTCACATTGTTGAAAAGACTGCAAGATCTTCACTAATTTTAGTGGTATAAAGAAATCTTGAGACCAAAATTTTGTGAATCAAGAGCATTAAACCATCCCTGAGTGGGCCTGCCAAACAGTACTTTAGTAAATCTTTGAAGGTGCATACTGTATTGTCCTTTGCTATATTTTCAAACTTTCAGTACATTTTTAATGCTTTTATTTTTTAATTGTTTATTATTATTATTATTTTGGTTTTTTGAGACAGAGTCTTTCTATATAGTCCTGGCTGTCCTGGAGTTTGCTATGTAGACCAGGCTGGCTTTGAACTCACAGAGACTTGCCAGCTTCTGCTGGGATTAAAGGTGTGCGCTACTATACCTGGAAATGATTTTATGTTTATTAACTATCATGGGCAGGTGTTAGTTATCTACTAAATGAGTTATACTTTGTTAAAATTGGGTCTTCATGAACTAAAAATAATAACTTGATTGAGAAATCTACGTGTTAGGATAGGCTTGCCCATAGGACTATATACTCAGACGTTGATGCAGAAGATTGCTTGAGCCCAGCTGAGGAGCTTAAGGAGACCCCAACTTTTAAAAGAATAGAGGACAAAGTAAAACAAAATAAGGAAGAAAACCAAAACATAACACCTCTGCTTATACTGAGCTTGTACTCTCCTAGATCTTAGGGAAAGGGGCCAGGACTTTTCCCTTCGTACTCATTGTGTGTTCAATCCCAGGAAAGCTAATTAACCCCTCCAGCCCCCATTTTCTGAAGCTGGAGCCACCTCTCAAGGTGGCAGTCAGAGCTAAAGTCAGTGGATACGTGCCTGCTTCAGAATGGCGGGGCCATTAATAAAGTTGTCATTACTGAGCATACACAGCCTAGCCCTGATAATAGCTTCCTCCTGCTGCTGGACCACAGCCCCACAAAGTCAGTAGCTCCAGAGCATCAGGTTTTTTTCTCTCTTTCTTTCTTTTTCCTTCCTTCCTTCCTTCCTTCCTTCCTTCCTTCCTTCCTTCCTTCCTTTCTTCCTTCCTCCCTCCCTCCCTCTTTTCTTTCTTTCTTTCTTTCTTTCTTTCTTTCTTTCTTTCTTTCTTTCTTTCATTCATTCTTTCATTCATTCTTTCTTCACCTCCTCTTCTTTTCTTTTTCAGTTGCGGAGGCCAGAGGGCCTGAGATGTGCTCACAGTTAACATTAATGTGTTGTCAAGACCTTGGGAATGCTGTCTGCTGAACTCTGGCAGGATGAACCATAAACAGCCCTTGGGAGAAAAAACAAAGAGAGTTTTGTATGTGTAAGTGAAATGCCGTCAGGATTCAAGACTTCTGAATAAAAATAAACAGAAATCCCTGTATGGGCAGAGTAGTTTAGCAGAATGGAACCGACAAAATGTGTATACACACATACATACAAATACACACGCATACATACAAATACACACATACATACAATTACACATACACACATACATATACATAGTGGATACACCAGATTGGCATACACCACAGGGATGGGGTGGTCCAAAAATAACTTCCTGCAAGCTGGAAAGACTGAGCACTGAGTTGCTGCTCAGTCTACGAAACTGGACGCCTCAGCAGTCCCAGTCTGGCACCGAGGGCATGGAACATTCTTGGTGAGTCGCTGCTCTTCCGCTCATGTTAGGATGCCAAAGAAGCTGGTCCCTGATGGCACTGAAGATGGCAGCTGTAGCTGTAGAGTACTCCCTGGAGAAGTGGAGGCAGAGAAGCAGGCAGGCTGCCCTTTTCTTGGACCTCCTTATGTCTGGGCCACCCATTGGAAAGTGCCACCTTGGCTTTGAGGCAGAGTCTTTCCCCTTCAGTGAAGGCCTTCAGGAAATGCCTTCCCAGACCTGAAGACACTGGCATGTCACTACTTGATTCCTCATCAAGACCTCAGTAAGGTGACAGTCAAGATTAACCATTACCTTACTATTCTCCAAAATAAACTTCTCTAGGAAGAGTGTCTTCTACAGTGGGTTTAATGATGGCATCTAAAATCACAGACCATGTCCCAATCCTCAGAACAAGAGAATGTTAAAGTAATAGCAACGGAGCAGAAGTTGCCTTATATGGTGACAGATGTGATTGAATTAAGGATCCCAGGAGACTGTGATTATCCAGGTGGATCCAAAATACCTTCACAAATGCTCTTATTTGAGGTAGAGGGCTGTAATACAGAAGAGCAGAGGGTAGCGAAATATGGAAGAGAGAGACATGAAATCAGAGGCATGGATTTGGCGTAATGATGCCACAAACCAAGGAATGCCAAGGAATGTCAACAGTTACTAGGCAACGAGAGTAATTCCTCTAGGAGCCTTCGGAGGGAGAGAGGCCATGCTGACATTTGACTTTAGAATTCGGGCCTCTGGAACTGTCAAAGAAAAGAAAATCACAGTGGGAAGCCATCTAGTTGGCAATAATGTTACAGTGTACCCAGGAAATAAATTTGCCATTGATGGGTTGAGATGGGCACAGCAGCCTCTTGTTAATCATAACATAACAATTGCCACAATAAAAGCTGGTACTTACCAAACATGCACTCTTTGCCAAGCGCACACTCTGCATGTTAATCCATTATCTGAACCAACCGCATGGAAACTTCACTAAACGGGGCGTCTCTGTAGGGCTGAAGGGGAGGGAGCTGAGACTTCAAGTCTGGACTGTATTGCTAGTGATGGGAGGACCTGAGACGAGACCCAGGTGTTTCTGATTCTTCTTCTTGTCATCAGTAATCTCCGACATGACTCCAAAGGCAGCCCATTTCATTAGGATGAATAGCCAGAGAAAAGGGGACCAGAGCCGCAGCTGGCAGAGAGCACCTAGCATTTTGGAGGGCATCAAAGTTTCCCCATTGAAGTTCTCTAGGAGGGGCTGGGGTCAGATACTATCTCCATTTCCTTCTACAGGCACAGTTTCTCTTTAATTGGATACATCTGCTAAGGTCCATAGACTAAATTCCTGTACTTAACACAAGGTCAAAGGAAGCTTAATGTGTGCACTTGGGTAATTGGAGATCCACGAGATTTCAGAGCTTTGATTCCATGACACCAGTTCTCCCAGGTCTGGGCTCCAGTGAAGAAGAGGTGTTTGCAAATAAATTCTAAGGATGAAGAGATGAAGAACTTGTGTTAGATGTGGAAAAACCAGGATGACAGACAACCTTTAGTTATTTTATTATTATTTTGGCTTTTCGAGACAGGGTTTCTCTGTGTAGCCCTGGCCATCCTGTAGCTCACTCTGTAGAGCACACTGGCCTCAAATTCACAGAGATCCACCTGCTTCTGCCTCCTGAGTGTCAACCTATAATTCTTCTTTTCCAAATCCAGACAGAGGAATTTAATGAACAACCAATTTCAGCATTGCATTATAAGAAGAGAAGGGAACGGTCAAAGATTTTCAAACAATTAAACTTACTATATCCAGTAGCCTTGCAGGAATCGCCAAATGGCAGAGGCTTTCTTATAGCTAACTGGACTCCTGTGCCATTGTTAGATTTAAGGAGATTCACAGGAAGCAATAGTCTCTCCTATGGCAAGCATATGGCTCACCTTTCGTGAAGCAAATGTTCAACTCGTCAACCTATAATTCTTATTGTGAGTATTGAAGATAGTCACTGTTTCCTATAGACCACGGCTAAGGGTATTGATAGGGACAAAATGACAGTAATGTTGGGCCAACACTTGCTGATTCTTTTCTGCAGGCTGGATGTTTCGTACAAGTTATTTAACTCAGACTTCAAAATAATCTTGGAACAAAATCTTATTTCTCTGTTTTTTCTACAGAGCTCATAGAAGGTGCTCAGTCATTTTACCCACCAAATGGGGCTGGTAAAACGACAGAGCTGAGATACCATAGTCAATGTTTTTTCTAAACCAATCACAATAAAATAACACTATAATTAAACAACAACATGACACTCAAGTATAAAAATAGGATGTGTTGAAAATACCTGAATGAAGCCCAATTTGTACAATTGGGTGTGTAAATCTCAGAAATATTTGTCTGTGTTGCACTTCAAGCCTAAATATTACCATCTATTAGATGGTTAGCTGGCCGTGGTTGTGGAAAATGACAGACATTTCTGCAGAGTCACTCCTCAGGGAGTGGCCAACCCCAGTCAAACCCGTGAGCTTTTAGGGAGTTTGCTGATAACTCCACACTCTTGTGGTAGAAAGATCACAGAGAAGTAGAGGCCCGCAGTGGACACGAAGGCATTAGTGGGGACTAATGGGGACTAACAATATGGCTATCCAGATGCGCAAAATGACACTACTGCACGACCGCCCCATCCTGTGGCTCTTAGTGCAGTCAAGTTCACGGTGTGGTTTCTAGTTTGAGGCTCTGTGGGTCTTACAAGTCTGGGAAGAAGAGGGGCTGGAAATCAATAATAAGTATTTTGAGCATTCAGGGCAACAGGCAATGACTGTGGCGATTTTCATTACAGTCTATGAAGCAGCAGTTACAGCAGACTGGAAAAGAAAGTGTCCGTGATGGATGGTTTGAGAAGACCACACGTTAGCATTAGAATGAGCTTTCAACCTGAAAACTGGGTCATCCATGCAGCCTGAGCAACTTTAATCTGTGCCCCGGATGCACATGGGTAACTCTGCTTTTTGTTTTTATCTCTTTGCGGCCCCCAGATTCATCTTTGCTGTACATGTGAATTGTTCAGTATTGTGTTGATATATTTAGTTTCTACATTTTCTTAGGAAATAAACTGTCAAGTCAGGTCCGGGATGGTCTCGTCCTGACATCTCTCTCCCTCCAAACCTCCTCTTCCCATTTTTCTTCTACAACTCTGTGTCTTGCCTGGAATGTTTGTGATGCTAACATCCTCTTGTCTTTGCTGGGTACTTGAAAGTCATATTGAACCAAAAACATCTATGCCACCCTATACTATACCATGTTGAGATGTTGGGGTTCTCATTAACTCTGAATCTGAGACTTATCAAATGGTCCATATAGAAGACATCCTCTTCAATGGGGAATTTCCGCTAGGAAACAGCGCAGTCTGCTTCTGGGCCATCAAGAAGGGAGGCACTAGAAACTGCATCTCCAGTCAAAGTTTGATTCAGCACAGCTCCTAGGCCAGAGAAAGCTGATGATGGATATTATCAGTAGAAGCAGGTCCTGATTCTAAACGCAAGATAAACTCCCACGCCCCATCCCAGTTCTGCCTAGTTGTATAGAGTTTCTGCTCCATAGAAACACATTCCGTCCTGGAGGAGAGTTAAGACTCAGGAAACATGTGTCACGTGTCTTAGGAAGCTCCTGCAACTTAAAGATCCACCAGGCCCAACCTCAGGGTTATGCAAGCTATAAGGACTTCTGGAGGAAGAGCCTCTCCTATCTCTGCTTATCTGCCTATCTGCCTGCAAGGCATGCACGGAGTTCCACAGCTGCAGCTTTCCTGAATCATCAGCACCCATGCTGGGGTGGGTTTTCCAGTAACTGCAGCTGCCTTTGAGTCACCTGTGTTCCTGTAAGTAACCCTTTACCCATACTCCTGTAAGTAACCTCAATAAACAGATGGGGTTTTCAAGTAGAGGTCTGGTAGAATCATTGCTTCTATCTGTTTCTGGTGCCTTGTCTGGTCTGACTAGATTTTTACTCCTATCTCCTGAGGAAAAATTAGCATATTATTTTCTTATACCCTATTGACTGCTGAGCTAACATGAAGCCCTATTGCGCTTTACAGTTCTGTACTTCTTGGACCAAAAGGAGCCCCGAAGAAGACAAAGTAGCAGATCTCTGCATAGAAAGGGCATGCGGCCAGGGACCCACTTCTCTGCTCCCGCGTTCCCCACAGTGTTTCAGAACTTCTTGGATTCTGGGGAATGAGCAGGACCCCAGAGCCTTGGCCCCCATTCTCACAGCTGTGCTGCTGTTACTCACTAATGAGCAGGCCGACAGCAGGGGAACCTGAGCGCCACGCTCACTCCGCCTTCCTGGAATCCTTGTGCCTACAGCTCAAGCTGTAGCAGCTCCAAAACAGAAAGCCACCCCAGAAGGTCAGGTTTTACTGTTTAAATTGGATCAGGGAGGGGACCAAAAGAAGGCTCGGCTGAGGACACTTGGAAGGGACAGCATGGCAGATGCTGATTTTACCTCCTGAAATGATGTTTATGAGAGCTTATCGCGTCAGAATCCATTAGCATCCCAGTCACCGTAGGGAACGCGTGACAAATGACGAATACCAGTGAGTGCTAATCACCTCGCATATATTACACATCTGTTAGTATCTAGGAGAAGGGGACAGACAGAAGTGAGACTCGGTGAGCACCTGGGGAAAGGTCAGTTATTTGGTTGACAAGCCATTAGTTGAGGCAGATCTAGAGAAAAGCAATAGAACATAGGGAGTAGATAGTGAAACCTTGGACAAAAGATGGTCCAACTTCATATGTCATGTAGTGCAGTGTGGCAGGTTTTAGCTTTGGGGTCAAGCGGACTGGCTATAACATCCACTAATATTTATCATGGAAAAGGCAGAATAACTTCTCTATGCCTCAGTTTCCCCATCTGTGGCACAGAGAATCATATGTTATCAACAGAACCTTCTAGTGAACAATGAATGAGATGAAGCATCAGCATTGTAATATATGATGGAGGCTAAGAGTACTAGAAAATATTAATATATGATCTTAGTGGATATATTGCTTTTCTATAATTTCTTTACCATTTTCAATGAACGTTCTGTTCTCTGGAGAATCTTAGACTCCCTAGGAAGTACATGGTTCTGGTATATCTGTGCTTAAATGTGGTAGAGAAAGATACTGTGCATTATGTTTGAAATATCTAACTAGCTAACTGGCATATGGGAACAAAGGTCAGACACCAGCAATCCTATGTGACAGCTGAGAGAAAAACTAAAATTATAGACGTGCAAATGTTAGAGTGCAGTACAGTTTTGAAAGGGAACTATTTCCTAAACCTTCTCCAAGTGAACCACAGAGAACCCTCCACTATGTTTCGACTGACACAGCAAAGAATCAGATCTTCTGAAAACCCAGGTCTAGACTTCCTGTTTACTTAGGTAATAGTATATCCTTCTGGAGTCTTTGATGGCGTTGAAGAATAGATAGTTTTCATTAGTTATAATAAAAGATAAAGTATATATAAATATTGTAACTATAATTCATGCTTGATAACTGTTTTGTTATATGCAATTTTACTATGTTAAAGTTAAAGCCTTCCTTTTTGTTTAAACAGAAAAGGGGAAATGGTATGGGAGGTTCTTCTTTCTATGTGTTGTTTGTATTGGTGAATGAATAAGGAAACTGCCTTGGCCTGATAGGCCAGAACTTAAGTAGGCAGAGAAGACAGAACTGAATTACTGAATTCTGGGAGGAAGAAAGCATAGTCAGGGAGAAGCCGTGGATCATCCGCCTGAGATGGATGCTGGTTAGAACCTTTCCAGTAAGCTACTGCCATGTGGCGATACACAGATTAGTAGAAATGGGTTAAATTAAGATGTGAGAATTAGCCAATAAGAAACTAGAGCTAATGGACCAAGCAATGTTTTAATGTACACAGTTTCTGTGTGATTATTTTGGGGCTAAGCTAGCGATGGGGTGTCCTGAAATGGGCTACTCTTGCTGAAGCCTTTGAGGATTTGGGAAGCCTGGATCCTGAGTTCCACTTCATCCCTGGAGCAAATGGATGTGGGCACCAAAATCCACGCATTTGTAAGGGTGGTGGTCCCAAGGATGTCTTTGATGGTGAGCTACAGATCATAGAGAGCCAAGTATCCAACAGATGTACAGATAATTAAGAGGCTGATTTGACCTCTTTTTTTTTTTTTTGGTAGAAGCCTCTTTATATAGCCTGATTGTCCTGGAACTGGCCATGCCATGTAGAACAGGTTAGTCTCAAACTCATAGAGATCTGCCTGCCTCTACCTCCCAAGTGCTAGGATTAAAGACATGTGCCTCCACACCCGGCTACTAGGAAACTATTTGATTTGTGGAACTGAAATAAAACCCCCCTTTCCAGGAGACTCACATACGTAAGTCATTCCCACAACAGAGACCCAACAGCCCCCAGAGCTTAAGAACCCACAGTTCTCTGGATAAATAGGAGGTTGAATCTCCTGAGGAGAAACCTGTGATACCATCATAAATATTTAAGAGACTCTTACTTCCCTTTCTTAAAAGGCCCTGCAGTCATTTACAGGGGTCAGCTTATTCTGGGAGGAAAAATTTCACCCCAGGTTTTAGGGCTTTGACACTGGCTTTGAGGTTATTCCTTTCTTACTGAAGGTTGACTCCCTGTGGCTCACATTTACCCCCTGTTCTTTAGTATATATATAGGAATAGATGGACTCAGCCCCTAGGAGAACCCCATCTGAGGGCTCTAAGGCACGGACGTTATTGCAGGAAAAACCAAATGGAAGCTTCCAGAGCCACCCTCCCTGCCAGAAGAGTCACCTGAAAGCTGAAACACTCTTCTGAGAGAACTGTAGGGATTTGTGGTCTCATCAGAGACTAGAAATTTATACGTCTATCACCACCTTGGCGCAGACCATCACAGTCTAATCAGAATGATGTTCATATTGCCCTGATTTGATTCACTTACTGCGGCAGATCAGCACAGACTCTGGTCCCTCGGGGGCAGCCACTGATTGGGGAAGCGCATGCTAATCTGACCCAGTGAAAAGACGGATCACGAAGCAGTTTGCTTTGACCTATGAGACGCCACAGGCTGTCCACCTTCCCTGCTGTGTTACAAGGTTATGTTCGGTGCTCTTCCTCGGCCATGACTCAGTACGCGGGAGACTTGACCATCTCAAGGGATTATATTTTAGTTTGTCACATCGATGGCATGTCTGAAGAGTAGAGAAACTTACATACTTAACGCTTTGAGGCAAGTAACACTTCTTGAGTGTCAGGGGGAGATTCCTCTCCATATGATACCGTAGTCTACAACAATCTGCTTAAATAGCAGGGGTCCGTGTGACCCAAGCTTCTCCTATGACAAACCAAGGGCTGTTGTTTGCCTAAGACACATACTTGGCTTAAGCAGAGGCCTGCGTGTCCCTGGTATGATTGTCTTACCAGGCTCTGTGTCATTTCCAAGAGCCCTCTAGCCTTAGTTAATACACGGGAATGTGCAAGAACTGGCTAGAAGAGCTGACAGCCAGGGCTGCTTATGATGTACTGGGTCATCTAGGGGGCTTCTTTTCTTCTTAAGTGTCATCTAATCTGGGCGGACTTTTAGATCACTAAATAAATAAATCTGGGGAGCTCAAACACAATAATCCAAAGCCACTTTCTCTATCAGTGTTAATTTGCCTTCAGTATGCCTAGCAAAGTAAAGTCATTTCGGTGCGCTGGTTAGGAGAGCACATTTGTTACAAGAGGGATTCGAATTCAAATCAGGATAGGGCATTATATTAGTTCCCCATTGCCACCCGAGCAAGCTACTAACAAATCTGCCTTAAGACAATACAGATTTATTATTATTATTATTATTATTATTATTACCATTCTATAGCTTAGCAGTACATCATTGATCTCATTGGACTAAAATTCAAGTGTTGGCCGGACAGTGTTCCTTATGGAGACTCCAGGGGAGCTTCGATCCTTGGCCGCACCAGTTTCTGGATGCTGTCCACTGTATAAACTAACAGCATTATTCTCCGTGGTATGGTTAAGAGAAGGTTTTCACTGTAGACATGAGGGAGAATACATCCAGGGGCATCTGGAAGAGTCTAGAGAAGAGAGAGAAAGTATAGACCTGAATACGGCAGCAGACCGGGCCTGGCCAGCAGAGGTGGAGGAGCAGGGTGGAGGTGGGAGATAAAGACAGAGGGAGGACCAAGAGAACACAGAGAGAGCACACAAAGTAGCAGGGTTATGAGGAGAAATAAAGAGCTGGTGGTGGGGAACTGGAAAGAATTTAGGGACAATGATGAGATGCTCCAGGATGCCAGCATGGACTCTGAAATGTGTAACCGGTACTTGTGATACTGAGAGACACTGGGTCAGGAGGGGCAGCATGTGCTTTGGTATCTAATAGGTACCACAGATAACCATTTGTTTCTTCTGCCTGTGATAAGGGAAATGGCTCCTTTGGTAGAGGAGAACCAACCTCACAAGTTCCTTGGGAATGCTGGTGTTTCTCTAACACCCAGGATTTAGGAAAATGGAGTTACCTTTGGACCTGATCCCCACCTCTCTTGAATCATGGGCTTTTCCCTACACCAAAGCCAGCATTGCTGCGTCTCTTTGACTATTCCTTCACTTCTACAGCTCCCTCCTCCTCTTGTAAAGACACTGCTACTTACCCTGGATGCACTAAGAATATCTGGAACATTCTCCTGATTGTGTGGTCATGTGATTAGCAACTTTCTTCCTCTCTGCACTCTTCCCCTTTGCCACGGAATCTAGCATAGGTTCGTAGATTCCGGGGAAATGATTATCAGAGGGAGGCATTATCTTGCTTACCACGTGCACCAAATAGGTGTATTACTTTAGGCAAATTACTTAACTCCTTAATCCGTAAGCGCTTCTTTCGTCAAGCAGGAATAATAGGGGACAATTCATGAGATGACATAAGAATTGCTTGAAGCAAAATAATATACCTCACACATTTAGCTCAGTCTCTAACACATACTAAACGATCCTTGTAGAGTTCTCTCTTCGTTCTTGTAAACAGGCAATTACTGATGCAGAACTGCCACACGTGTGCTTTAGGCCATGATGCCTTTAAATGATGCTTGCAGACACTGCAGCTAGCAGCAGATTCTGGTTTCTACACCTCCTGCCTGCCTTGAGCCTGGCTGACACATGCCCTCCTTGTGATGGATGCCACACTCACCACCGTCAAGGATTTGGGCACTTGGCAGAGACTGTCCTGGGAAGAAAGTGCTCTTGTTGTCCTAAGGAAAAATGGCTCAGTGGATATGAGCCTGGAAAACAGTTTCTGCTTCTGTGAATGGCCATAGACGTCCCAGATAATGCATCCAGTGACACTGGCTTGAGACACAAACAATCACACGGTGACATACACTGTTTCAGGTACCCTCACTTTCTGACTTTAGCTCGTAGGAGTATGACTCTCGTCTCCTGGGGCAACTGAGGGTAAATCTCCATAGCATGAAGACATAGCTCATCTTGTCCTAATATCCCAATTTTTGTTCCTGAATCCCTTTTATTATTTATGTATTTATTGTTTTGGTTTTTCGAGACAGGGTTTCTCTGTGTAGCTTTGGTTCCTGTCCTGGAATTAGCTCTGTAGACAAGGCTGGCCTCAAACTCACAGAGATCCTCCTGCCTCTGCCTCTGCCTCCCAAGTGCTGGGATTAAAGGCGTTCACCACCACCGCCTGGTTCTGAATCCCTCTTTTAGCCCACATTTTTGTCATAGGGTTCTCAGCTAACAGAATGGCCTTATGGGAGTAAAGTGGACCATTTGGGTTTCACTTCCTCCTCTGCCCCCATGGCTTCTCCTAGGCTCCCGGTCCCTCCCACTGATTTGGACCTTTGCTGTGTTTGTTCTTAGCAGTTGTCTGTCCTTGGATTCTGATTTCTTCTTTAGTCTTCGGGATGAAGGGAGTTAGTGGAAAGCTAAGGAGAGAGAAGTTGATAGATAGATGTCTGTGTCAACAGTCTTCTGGGGCTAAATCTTTGCACCAGCTGAGAAAGCACTGCTAAGTCACGTGGGCATTTTGAAGTCTTATGGTGTCATAAGGGAGCCCCTGGCGTTCCATAGAGGGGACAATCATCCTGGTGCTGCCACCACAGCTGTCCCATTGAATATGCCAGTACTTTCCATTGAAGGACATTGTTCTAACTGGATCATCAGTCTTTGCACAGTTAAACGTTTGATGATCCTCGGATAACAAAAAACAGGTAGATTATCTTTTATGTGCTTTTGCTGCTTTTTTTGAGTGTGTGTGTAATATACTCATGTGTATGTATAGTATGAGTGGTATATCCTTGTTCGTGAAAAGCTGCATATCTTTCAACAAGATGTCTCCGAGCCTTATCTGCTTCTTCTGTAAGGTAAGAATGATAACTCTCCCCCTCCCCAATTCACTGAGTAATGAAGGTAACAAGGACTTCCCTCAGTGCCCGGCTCACAATAACTGCTAATAAACAGTAGCTATTATTAGTGGTGATAGTGAGTCTCTAGTGGCTGCCATCATGGAGATTCTGGAGGGGACTTACTTTCTCTCCTTGCTCACCTTCTCTCATTTGCTACCAAATATGAAACTATGTGTTGTTTTAAACCCACTAGGATGCTGTAGGCTGCAGGGAGGTGCCGAAGGAAAGGCCCAGTCCTACAGCTATATCCCATCATGATTGCTTACCAGGAAGAAGGACCAGAGTGCTGACTGGATCGTCCTGGGATTGATTGGAGTGGCATTGCCTCCAAGGGTCTCATCCTGTTTGACTGAGGAGGCCAGTCTTAAACTTTGGCATGCATCAGAGTTACCTGGAAGGCAGGTTAGGATATGTGTTATTGGATTTGCTCTAGCATTTCTGCTTCAGCAGGTATGGGACAGGGCATTGGCAACATTTTCCATAGCTGCTGTTCTTCCCATGAAGCCCTGTAGGCCCAGTAAGAATAGAAACATACCTGGTCAACATCCATGCAGGGATGGCATGGGAGAAAATACTGATGCTGTCAGCCCGGGGAATATATTTTGAGAACGATTGAGTTGGAGAAATGAGAAGGACACAGCTGGATCTCTCTGGATCATTCTAGTGAATTCTCCTTTTAAAAGAGAGTATCTGTCTTTCCTGTCACCTAATAAGTGCTTTGTGGCCTCTGCAGCTGAACCTTACTGCTAAGTGATATAAATTGAAAACGGCTGTAAGATACTCTTAGAAACATAGTTCCAACTTTGCTGAGCAAGCAGACCTTATCTATGGGTTACATCCTGTCCTCCCAGGATCAGGCAGAGGGACGTCATTAGTTACTCTCAAATACCTTCCAAGGCAGAGTCAAGACTTCAGCACTTGCTGGCATTCTAGGGTAACTTGATGCTAGTGTGGAGTTGACACCTTGAAGAATAGACCTGTCTCCCGTGGTGGCTGCTGGCAGGACAAAGTGGCCTTTGCTTACTGTGTGAAGGGCCAGACACTGCCGAGGTCTGGGCCACCAGCAGCTCTGCATTCGGCAGGTGCTCGGCTCCTTCTGGGTGACAATCTTTCTTGCCAGCATCTGACAGCTGCCTGTCAGCTCAGCCTCAGGTTTCAATGTTGTTTTGACTTTCTGTGCCTTTGTGACCTCTGGTCCCAGGTTGATCACGGGCTAGCTTGTCACTTCTGGGTACTCCCCATCAAGGTAACAGAGACTCCTCTAGCTTGCACACCTCCTCCCACATTCACCCACTCTGTGAGCTAATCAGCTCCAAGGACTGTGGTGTTTTTCCATAAACCTCTTATGTGTCTCATTGTCCATATTAATGCACTTCAGAGACAGCGCTGAAGAAGCCGAATGATGTACCAGTCATGTCAGGGGTGAGGAGGATTTCCATCAGTTTGAGCAGAGCTGTGGGAGAAAATACCCTCTAACTTGAGGCAGACCCCCTGAAGTCCTGGACACAGCCTATCAGGAGGACAGAGGGCTGTAACTCCGGCAGGATGCTGTTCTGAACAGTCACAGATAAGCTGCTCTCATTTTTCTCTAGGCTCTGCAGATTGATGCCAAAAACCAGGGCCGGAGTCTGCAAGGACTAAATAGCACAGGAGACAAATAAGCTGATTTCGCATCAATTGCAGCTGATTGGAGCAGCTGCATGCAGTCCCAGGTTCAAAAGCACCCTGTGAAGTCGGAGAAAGGAAAACAGGCCTGAGCTTGTGACTGATGGGCAGAGGCTGGCAGAGTGGCTTTTGGGCCGTTGTCATGGTTACCCACTTCTGTTTACAGTCTGGGAAATTAAGTCCTGGTTAAAAAGAAAAATGATAAAGGCCTTTGTCAGGTCAAATAACTGGTTGCTGGTGAATGTAAGAACTCATATTACCCAATATTACTTCAGTACATTTCCAATGTCTTAGGAAGGGAAGCTGTGGAAACCAGATGACTTCAAATCCCCAAATCCATAATTACCTGCTATGAGGCCTTGGGTACCACTTAGAATCCCTGTGATTCAGTTCTTTACATGTAAAGTGGAGTAGAAGCATCCATGGCATTGTTGGGAGGTGGCATGTGGCCATGGCATGTGACTCAGGGCCTCATACACTCATGCTTAATGTCTTTCCTTTTCCCAACAGGAAATGCTATGGATTATTTGGAAGGCCATTTTTGGAGGTTTTCTGAATATCACAGTGATGATTTGGCTGTGCAGATCTGTTTTCTTTCCCCAGGAGCTGAAGGCTTGGCATTAGATGACCTTCAAGGTTCCTCCAGCTCTAAGATTTTGTCTGTTTATTTGCATGGCTAAAACCCAGGGCCTTGTGCATGCTATGGAAGTGCTCAGCCACTAAGCTGCGTTCCCAGGCCTTAACTCCAAGTCTCTGTGATTGCAAATGACTCTCAGGACTTTTCTCTGGAGCTGCTTTCATTAGCCCCGGAAGACCTCTGGAGCCTGACCAAGGTCATTCCAGGTATAATGCGTTCTGATCTCCATGTAATAATTTACAGAACGAGACAAGTGAATTGATCTTGCATGGTGGGATGGATTTCTTTAACCTTTCAAGGTCAGGGACTGACCTAAGATACCACAGTGTCCCAGCACCCTGTCCAGGGCGTCACACGTGAAGGTGGTGGGCTCTATTCCCAGGGCTATACTCCCAGAGGTTATCCACAGCTCAGAGAATTGAATTTTGCAGGGGTGCACAACTGGTTTGGCTTATGAGTTTGAGACCCTGGCCCTGTCACTTCCTCTTCTGTGGCCATTCGACTTCCAGGCATTAAATGGGGAAGCAGTGAAATGACCCTCTGCCCTTGAGGCAGTAGCTAAATGGACAAGCAGGAAAGGCTGGCACCTACCTGTGGGGCTGGACTGAGCTGTAACAGATCATCACGAATAGCCGTGTCTCCTCGGAAAGTCATTCCAGGCACAGGTGAACTAGAACATTCTGCCCCTAGGAGGGAGGGAGTGAGGAGATGGGGGTAGGCAGGACCCAGGAGCATGACACAAGAGAGATTTATAAATAGGAACATGGAAACTTGGGGGAGAAGCCAAGCAAGGCAAAGGAGAATGGGCAAGTCTCAGAGAGACCATTCCGAGATGCAAACAGCTAAGCAAACAGAAGCCAGATTTCTTGGAGGACCGTTATGTAACCACTTCCCTAGTTTAGGCTGGAAGACTTGGATGGAAGTTGCAGAGGGAAGCATCACAGGAGGGTAGGCAAGCTTTGGTGCTTGCCGTGGCTCAGTCTCTATCCAGCTTACATGCTAACTCCATGTCTAATATGCATCTGATTCTGGATTAAGTGTAGGGAACACAGCTGTAATTAAGGCTCTGTCTCTATAGCCAGGGAGGAAGACACACATGGCTCATAGTACTATGAACCACATCACAAGCTGTTTTGTCTCATATCATGCTTTTTTCCCTTGAATGGACTGTTTCTCCACCCAGACCACTTCCATTCCTCCTTGAGAACATGCCATCCTTCTTTTGGGTGTATTGTTTTCGATTCCATTCTATTCTGGATAGGAAATGTCTGTTTCCCTCATGGGCCATCTCCAAAGGTGCAGCCATCTGAGTGTCTCCCTAGGATTCCTCTCTAGGAGCTCATGAAAGAAAGGCCGTTTCTGCCCCAAGTGAAGCTCTGCTGGGTGAGGTCAAACGTTGCCCAGATGAGTTTCCTGACTCAGAAAGACAGACAGTTGAGAGGGATAAGAGTGGCAGCTAGGGAGAGGTAGAAACCACACACACGAGCACGCGCGCACACACACACAAGCGCACACACACACCACACACACACACACACACAAACACACACACACACAAGCGCACACACACACCACACACACACACACACAAGCGCACACAATAAGTGCACACACACCACACACACACACACAAGCGCACACACATAAGCGCACACACACATAAGCGCACACACATAAGCGCACACACACACCACACACACACACACAAGCGCACACACATAAGCGCACACACACACCACACACACACACAGTGCACACACACACACAAGCGCACACACATAAGCGCACACACACACCACACACACACACACACAAGCGCACACACATAAGCGCACACACACACACACAAGCGCACACACACACACAAGCGCACACACACACACACAAGCGCACACACACACACACAAGCGCACACACACACACACAAGCGCACACACACACCACACACACACACAAGCGCACACACACACACGCGCACACACACACCACACACACACACAAGCGCACACACACACACAAGCGCACACACACACACACAAGCACACACACACACACACAAGCGCACACACACACACACAAGCGCGCGCACACACACACACACACAAGCGCACACACACACACACCACACCATGGAGAGCTGCAGAGTCCCTGTTGTGCCCCTCTGCTCTTCCCTGGTGCTTACAGTCAGTGCCTGGACTCCTATCTTCTCCTCTACTGAGTATAAAGGGGATGAGGCTTGCTACTGTGCCTACAGACCAAACAGTATTCTAGGCACCTTGCACGTAACTCAGTTTAATTCTCCAAACAGCCTGTGAGGTCGGGTCACTAAAGTAGAGGGGTCACTCAATGACAGGCATCCCCACAGCTGGGCTTGGTGGGACAAAAAGCCTGCGTGGCAGAGGAAGAAGAGGAAGTGGACTGACCTTTAGGTTTCTGTTGAGGGGATGGTCTCCCTTGCTGCAATCGTTCCAATTTTATTTAGAAAAAGAAGACTGGACCCTCAACAAGCAGCTCCTAGCTAATTAGAACGTAAGGCTATTGCTCCATTTTCATAGTAATCAGGTTCCCTTCAGCAGCTGCGAGAGTCACAGTGACAGGCGAATCTCTCTATGACTGGTTTTCAATTTGTGGTGATCTGTGGGTAAGGCTCCTTTCAAATAGATCTAATTAGTATAGTGGACTACATATATGTATATGTGTATATATGTTAGATGCAATATATTAATATACTAATTCGGTACACAATATGACAAACATCTTGGAGATGTGAACAGAGCCACTGAACAGGAGAGGAGAGGGTGAATTTGACCGAGAGTGTGGCACACACCCTGAGGACCGAATGCTTTCTGCTTTTTCTGACCTTGGCCTCCCAAACTGGTTTATCAGGAAGCTAATGATGTATTCTGGGGAGTTGCAGAAGGTTGTGAACAGCCATGTGGATGCCAGGAGCTGAAGCCAGGTCCTCTGCTAGAGCAGCAGGTTAACCCACGAGTCATCTCTCCAGCCCCCATAATTTTTCCTCCATACATGCACAATATTTTATTTATAAAGAATTTAAGCATAAGTTGTAGAAGTGATGCTCTCTTATCCTACACCCTCAGTATATACTTTCTATAATAAAGACAGTTCTCTTACAGAACCACAGCAGGTTATTCATCTGTGAAAATTAAAATGAAATTACTTACATTTTTTATTTATCTACCTTCTATCAACTGTCATCTATCATCTATCATATTTTCATTAATTCTTCTACCATGCCCTTAATAGAAAGAGTAAATCTTAATAGAAACTTAATAGAAAGAGTTGCATTTGGCTGTCTTATGTCTTTGGATTCCTTGGATTTTTTAACATATTTTTTTGAGACAGGGTTTCTCTGTGTAGCCCTGGCTATCCTGGAATTTGCTCTGTAGATCAGACTGGTTTTGAACTAAACAATCTACCTACCTCTACTTCTCGAGCACTGGCATTAAAGGTGTGTGCCTACCACTGCCTGGGGCTCCTTGAGTTTTGAGTAGTTCTGGTTCTTTGCCATTCCTGACATTGACATTTTTGAAGAGTATGGGTCATTTAGCATAATGCCTCATTGTGGAATTAGTTTGGCTGGCATTTCCCCATGATTAGATTCAGGTTAAAGATTTCTGGCAGAAATACAACAGAGGTACGTTGTGTTCTTTTTGGTGAACGAGCTTGAGAGGTACATCATCTCTCTCTATTTCTGTGATGCTAACCTTGGTCAAGGTAGACCACTCTTCCCACCAGACGTTACATTCCCCTTTGTAACTTTTTAGTGGAGAGCTCTTTGAGACTATATCAAAACCTTCTTGCTCATCCTTTTTTATTTTTTGCTCACTGGGTTTAACATTTAAATCAATGGACAGTTAGGGGTAAATTATGAGAGTTGCAGATGATATAATTATATCCGTCATTAGTTGATTTTGTAATTTAATTGAGATTTTTTTTTCTGCCCAACTTATTTGTTTGGATCAGTGCGTTTGATCCATGACTTTCACTCTGTGTTGTGAGGCTCAGACTGTCCCAGGTGCTCAGACTCCCAGATGGGAGCATCAGAGAAGCCACTTCTTGTATTTCTTCCCAATTCCCTCTCATCTTCATCACAGGGCAGGGTGTTCTAGAACATTTGAGCTAAGTGTCTACAATGGGGGTTAAAATTCCTGACTTTCTGATCAGTAGGTTTTCACCCAGCCCTCGAGATCGTGAAGAGCAGGGGACTTCCCTAACTCTCACTCCATCTGCGGGACTCCCAAGGCCTACAGCTTGCCTTTCTGTGAATCTATTTCCTCTGAGAGCATCACATTCCCCAGCCAAATGCGTAGTGGGGCAGGGAGCTGCTAAGCAGCCACTCTGCACAAGACGGCCCTCGCAACACAGAACATTCTAGCTCTAAAACTCAGAGCTGTTAGTGTTGAGAAGTGTTTTCTACTGCCTTTTGTCCAAATGCTACATTTTCCCACTAAAATGCAGAGCGAGAGAAGCGGGAAGGTGGCCTGACTCAGCCCTAGACAATCCTCTAGGGCCGTCCACCTCAGAATGGATACCCTAGCACAATTTTTTTCACCCGATAATCTCCCACAGGTGTCGCTCATTGACCACACTTCAGAAGCTGCTCAAGAGCAGGCAGCTAGCTAAAGTAGTCTTTAGGGGCCAGCTTCCTGGGGTACAGAGTGAACAGAAGAAACAGGGCCAGCAAATTTGGAGGAGGACATGGGTTACCCCTTCTATCTTCACCATCAAGGACAGTGCTATTGGTTTGTTTATTTATTTATTTATTTATCTATTTATTTATTTATTTTTCAAGACATGGTTTCTCTGTAGCTTTGGAGCCTGTCCTGGAACGGAACTCGTTTTTGTAGACCAAGCTGGCCTTGAACTCATCGAGATCTGCCTGCCTCTGCCTCCTGAGTGCTGGGATTAAAGGTGTGTGCTACCACCACCCAGCTTCATTCATTTCTTCATCAGTTGCTTGGCTTCATAGCTGCCTTCTCTTAGGAGCCTTTCCCATGCTTACAGTTCAGAGGTTCAGTCCATTATCATCATGGTGGGACATGGCAGCATGTGGGCAGACATGGTGCTGGGAAGGAGATGAGAGTGGAGAAGGAGCTACGTCTTGATTCACAGGCAGCAGGAAGTGATCTGACACATTGGGCATAGCTTGAGCAGAGGAGACCTCAAAGCCCACATCCACAGTGACATGCTTCCTCCAATAAGGCCACACCTCCTAATAATGCCACTCCCTATGATCTTATGGAAGCACACACACACACACACACACACACACACACACACACACACACAGAGAGAGAGAGAGAGAGAGAGAGAGAGAGATCAGAATCAGAATTCACAAATCTGTATATTCTGTTCCATCTCCAAGTTATCATCTTAGTGAAGCCCGCCATCCATACGTCCTCCCAAAACCCCGTGACTGCTTCCTTTCCTCCAACTCATCTCCCACACGGTACCCAGGTGATCCTTTGAAAATGCAAATCACTTTCTCCTTTTAAGGAGGGCATCTCTGCAGAGTAAAGCTCCAACTCTTGATCTGCCTTGGTCTCTAGGTCCTGAGTGATCTGACCCTGAATTCTTAGTATCTGTGTGGGTCACCTCTCTTCCTATCTATCCCCTGGGTTCCCTATACACAGCCCCATGCAATTCCTCAAACCTGTTCTTTCTCCCTGGCCTTTTGCATAGATTGTCCCCACTGCCTGGACAATTTTCTTATGCTCTCTGAATAACTCAGACTCCAGAAAGTGTCTGATACTCCAGAAATACTCCAGAAAGTATTCTGATTGGATACAACTACCTCCAGGAAGTTGAACGGTCTCCATAGTGAGGTTTCCCACATCCTTGTACTCTCTTGTGGGCACCTTGTATTTTATCTGCTTACTGCTTCCCCTCCTCTGACGGACTATGAGCCCCAGGAAGATAACCCCTGCCCTATCACGAGCACCTTGTGTGGCGCACACAGGGCTGTGTTCCTGCTGAGATCAGTCATTGTTTGGGTGGAAGAATGGAGAATGGTGGACTATCGGTGTCATGTGACCTGGTGACTTGGCTTCAGAGACTCTTGCTGTCGCCAAACCTTAGGGAGTGAAGAGGAGACATGATGGATGAGAAGAGAAGAAACAAGAGGGAAAATTACAGACAACGTTAGCTACTAGAGCTTCCTGTATTCCGGCCTTGGGAACCTACTGCTGCCTTCAAAGAAGTTTTCCTGGGCCAGTCAGCCTTAGGCCAGCAGGCACTGTCCCGAAACAGGCAGAGTTGAGGTAGCACAGGGCAGTGGGAGAGTATGGAGCTCAGATGGCATTAAATTAAGCAGAGTTTTGATGATCTTTAAACAGGTGGTGTACAATGGGATCTGCACAAGCTATAGATGTCAGGCGGATGCAGACACCAGTTTCCTTGGAAACCGCAGATTGGGGTAGATGAGGAATGTTGTGTCTAGGAGTCCTTTGTCTGGAACTATTGCTTGGCTGGACAGGAAGATGGCCTTTTTGAAGTCAACATGATTGAGAGCTTCCGGCTGAGAGACAGATATTTCAGTCTTTCTGATCTCATCTCAGACTGTTGTTCTTGAGAGTCTCTCTGTAAGTGGGAAAGCAGCCGTCACAATGAGGGGTGTATGTGGTACTGAGTCAGCTCAGCCACGCCCTGGGAGTCACTGCCGTCCTCTGTGCTGACCATCTGTCTTATCTCCTTGTCTGTCTGGCATGAGGAAGGGCCAAGAACATTGTTGCTTTCTCATTTAAGACTGAGTTTCCTTTTCTTGGGGTACATGAAGACCCTACCTATCTGTCATTTCTGTAACAAGCTACCTCAAAATGGATGCCTTCAAAGGGGAAAATGCAGAGTTTTGCGGTTGTAGAAGCCAAGACTCCAAAGCCTGCTGAGGTCTCCGAGGAAGGGTCCAGACCTGCCTCTCTTCGAGATTTTGCTTACTGTCCACAGCTCTTGATGTTGGTTGCCTGGTAGACCTAAGCTGACCATCACAATCATCATTTTTTTTAAAAGATGGATCTTGTGAAATTCAGGCTGGCCCAGAACTCACTCTGCAACCAGGACCAGCTTGACTTTCTGATCTTTCTGCTTCTACCCTCTGAGTGTGTGTGTGAGGGACTTTATGTATTTATTCTCATGCTGGTTTATGCTGTGGTGGGGATTGAACCCAGAGCTTCATGCATGCTAGGCAAGACCACTGAGCTGTCTTCAACCCCTTGGTCTTCATCTTGACGTGTTCTTTCTGTGCTTGTCTCTTTACAGGAAGGTCTTCCTGTAAGGACATGTCTCTATTGGGTGAAAGACACACACTATTCCAGTATGGGCTCAGATCAGTTTAGTCAATTACACTCTAACAACAGGATTGCCAAGTGAGAGTAAGTAACTAGAACCTCAACCTGCCTTTTATGGGAGACACGATTCAACTGTGAAGAACAGAACAAATTTATTCCTAAATTCTGGCCTTATGAGGATCAGGGCCTCTGTGCTACCCAGGCTGGGAGTTGTTTTGGGAGTATCTCAGGAGTGCATTGGGATCTATGTTTCAGTTTCCACACTGTCTTCACGTGACTTTGCATGGAGAAACATACGGCACAGAGCACAAGCTCACCACACACGCTAAGTCCTGGGTCTGCAAGATCACGTTGGAACTCCGAGATCTGGATTTGCTTGAGGCAGCAATCAGAATCCCAATTTAGGCAGCTGTTCCCTAAATACGCACCCAAAGCAGCAGCGACTCTAAGGACGGGAAGGAGTCAACCTGGGGGGATGGGTTTGTGGAGGTTGATGAGCTGAAGGTTTAGTGCTGGCTGCTGTGGAAACAAGAATGCTGGATCCATCCACCACAGCTGTGTTTGTGATGCACTGGGCTTGATGTGCACAACACATAAACCCTGTAGGCTTTCCTCATCTGTGAAGTGGAGCTAATGTCTCCTATACCATTGCATGGTATGAGAATTAAGGTCAAAACTGTGCCTAAGGGATTGAGGAAGGCAGTTGGCATGCATCAGGGCAGAATGAATAGTGACCAGAGAGGACACAGGCCCAACCTCTGATGGGAAGACAGTCCCTCCTGTCATCTGTTCTTTTCAGTATGGAGTCCCCATTAGGTGGGAGTATAGACAGAAGTAGGCACCCTAGTGACTCATGATCAAGTGGAGGAGACAGTAAGGCAGGTTTCAAGGTACTGCCAGTCTCGTCTAGATCAAGAGCTAATCTTAGTGTGGACCCAGGTACTGAATGGAGCAGTCTAGACCCCCAGCTTGCTCTAGGTGGGCTAAGTCCATTCCCCACCGCATGATGTCATGCTCCCAGGCTTGTTTCTCAGTGTTTTGTTGGAAAGAAAGCGGATGAGAGCCTGTGGGGGCCAGGTTTTATACATCACCCCTCTGTTGTAGAATATTAAAGATGTTCTACATCTGTTTATACTATGGAACTTTTGTTTAATGTTGCAAAGATGTATTGCGTTCTTTTATGTTGCATTTGTTTAACTCTGTGAAGCTGTGTTACTTTGCCTGTCTAAAACACCTGATTGGTCTAATAAAGAAGAAATGAACTGCCAATAGCAGGGCAGGAGAAAGGATGGCCAAGTTGGCATGCAGAGAGAATAAGTAGGAGGAGAAATCTCGGAAGAGAAGATCAAGGAAGAGGATAAGGAAGAGGACCTCAGGGGCCACCCACCCAGCTACACAGCAAGCCACGGAGTAAGGAGTAACGAAAGGTATGCAGGATAAAGATAAAAGCCCAGACACAAAATATAGATGGGATAACTTAAAAAAAATAAAAAGCTGGCAAGAAACAAGCCCAGCTAAGGCTGGGCATTCATAAGAAAGAATAAGCTTCCATGTGATTTACTGGGCAGCTGGGGGGTGGGGTGGCCCCCCCCAAAGAGCCAAAGCATAAAAGAGTAAATAACCAGCAACACCCCTTGCCCAACCACCACTGGAAACAAGGCGCTGTCTTTCTAGAGACCTTAACAGTTTGTGAAGTACTGTGTTAAGTACCGTGACCAGATGACCTCATTTCAGTTTGCGGTCAAACCCTTAGGGCTAAGCCAACTCTGATACAAGCAAGGCCAGAACACTGGGCTGCCCAGTGAAGTCACTGTCCAGCTCAACCTTCCTTCCCTTATAGACATAACGGTGATGGGATCCGCCACAGTGCCCAGTTCATCAATGACACCAGCGTGTGGGGAACCAAATATTCACAGTGCCAGCAGCCAAGATCTTCAGCAGTTTTTCTTTTTAGGGTGTGGGGTAGATACCCAGTGTGACCCCAGCTTTGAAAGAGACACCCCCAGCACTACAGAACCACACACATTGCCATTTTTAAAACATTTATTCCAATGCCACTTTGAATGGTGCAGTGACCTGCGCTGATGGAGAGACATGACACCACATGAAAATGACGTGGGCACCAGCTTCTGGCTCATCCTGATCCTGGGCTTTGGGAACAATGGAATCTCCAAAAATATTTGCCTCCCATTTTCTTTCCCACTCCTACACACTCTCCAGCGCAGGGCCTGGGAAAGAATAAGAGGCGAGGAAGAGGCCGCTCAAGCTGTGATAAAAGCAATGGAAAGACTTCGCATTATCTCACCCCAGATTTCATCATAGAACTTCTTTTTTGGATAATTACAGTTTGTTTTCTGCCTCTCCTCCGCCCCACAGCACAATCGGGGCTCATAAATAGCAATGTGCTGGGCTTTCTGCGGGATCTCTGGCACCCTGTACTGTGCCTGACACTCGGGAGCTCATGCCGAAATTGAACGAATGACTGATTGACAGCCATGGTTGTTTAAATCCTGACAGAGCCGAAGCTTATGATCCAACCTTTTAGATTCTCTCCTGGAAGTTCTATTCAGAAAGTCTGGCCTAGAGCCCAAGGAAGGGCATCTAGAAATCTCCATGCCTCTGGAAGGAGCTATAAGAAATGAATCACTTGGTGGCATGTGGGAGGGGGGTTGGCAGTTGGTGGCCACGGATAAGATAGGGACTTTTAACAGAGTACCACTTTTCATGACTTTTATTGCCAGTGGGGCATTATGTGCTTATAGAGGAAGAACAGTTTTAATTGAATATTACAAAAAAAAGTTAAAGCCCAGTAATTTTGATATGAGCCAGGATTGAAATCACCCCTGGAGACCAATTATTTCAAAAAAGTCCAAGTCCCAGACAATTTCCTAGCTTCATAGTGATCCTTGGGATGGTTTCTTGTTTAGCCAGTGGAGGGAAGGAGGGAGGTCTTTGGGGTTCTCAGACACACAAGTGTGGGGTTTTCTGCTCTTTGTAACTGTGTTTGTCTGGGCCACTGAAGGGCCATGAGTTCCTCCCAGGTTCCAGTACCAGTGCGCTAGGCTAGAATTGCACCGCCATGGCGACTTCCCCTCCACGTTGGTATGCTCTGGACTGTATGGACAGAAACAACCACACGGTAACTTATTTCTACAAGTGCTTATTCATTTACCCCGTGTTGGGAGGCCGAGCAAGGGGGTATTCAGATCAGCTCTGACTCCAGTTTCAACACTTTATCCTCACTCCTTTCCATCATCATTATGAGACTTGAAAGGTACCAAGTCCTTTCTGTCTTTTCAAGCAATTGAAAAAGAGCCTGACCTTTGCAGAGCCCCATAGACGTTCAGGGATTCCACAGTCCTTGCGACGACCCAGGGTGAGGGCAGCGTGGATTGTGTGCTGGCTTCACATGTGTCTGGCTGGGCTCAGATCTTGTCTACTCACTGTGTGAACAGAGTAAATCTGTCTTAGAGCCCCAGCTTCTTAAGCAGAAAACTGGTGATTGTAACAGTCTATACCATTTAGAAATGCAAGTCTCAAGTTTGAGGAAGCATTTTCTCTTTTTTAAAGGTTGACTCTGGCAGGGTAATATTTACAACAAACAAATAAATCTGTATGCATCGTTTGAAACCCTCCTCAAAAATTGCTAGGGCTGGTGAGATGGCTTAGTGGGTAAAGGTGCTTGCTGCAGACTCTAACCACCCCAAGTTCAATCCCTGGGACCCACAGGGTGGAAGGAGAGAACTGACTCATAGAAGCTGTCCTTTGATCTGCATCCGTGTCGTGTGGCCAGTGCATGCTCTCTCTCTCTCTCTCTCTCTCTCTCTCTCTCTCTCTCTCTCTCTCTCTCTGGAAACTTTTGGGTTGGAGAGTACAGTGAAGCCAAACACCTCTCTTCCAGAAATGACCATGCTCAGTTCTGAGGCTGGCTGGGCAGCTTCAGGATACAGCCATAGGTAGAGCACCTAAGTGGCCGGCCTTGCAAAAGCAGGACGCAGAAACTCGTGTCACGTCTGGATGCCTGATGTGGTCAGCAAATGGTGCTGATGTCTGGAAACCCTCACTGTCCACTGTGACAGCACTGCCAGAGCAGCATGAAGAGCTACCTGCTGGAGGTGGTCGTCACGTGATCTCATCTCCTCCAGGGTGGCACTGAAGGCATGTGAACAGTGGAGCAGAATTAGGGATTGAGACAGCCAGAAGCTGCGTGTAAAGCTACTGCAGATGCCAGCATTGTGGCATGGAAGTCTGTATTGCTGTCGTTATACCCAAACAAATGGAAGAATTCTCCTGTCAGGACTCAACCCTTTAAGTCATGTATAAAATTACAAATGCAAAAGTGTTCTTTTTATGAAAATTGGACAAAATGCAATTTATGAAAGTGTGTGTTTTTCAAAGCCAAGGGAGTAGTGCCTGTGATATCTTGTGGTTTATGCCTCTCAGTGTGTGTGACACAGCATATTCTGATGAAATCTAAGGACTTCAGATGCCGTAGCCTGAAGAAAACAGTGCACACCAAAGACACAGGACCCTAGCTATCCTGAGAAGTTCCCTAACTACAGAACAGGTATCCATCCCCTTTACACCAGAGTCTAGATAGCTAAAGTTAATAAAATAGGAAATAGCATATATCAGTCAGCAAAGTGAAACACAGCAGCAATGAGAGACAGTCACTAGGTCGGATTGAAGGGGTTGGCTGTCCTTAGAGTCCCCGACTTAAGGACTGGAAAAAAATACTGGAAATGAATGAAAAATATTATTATTATTATAATATTATTATTATTATTGTCTTGCCCAGTCATCATGAAGAAAATATCCAAAGACAAAGGTTACATTTATATATAAGAGGGAGGATAAAAATGCTGGGAAGAACTCTCTCTCCTCTCCTTCCTCCTCTCTTCTCCTGTCCTCCCTCTTAAGTTCAACCCTCATCATCTTGCACTCACCCTACATGACTGTCCCTAGGACCCAACTGCAAAGCAGGCTAATTATAATTTCCTAGTGACTAATTATAGCAAGGGACAGAAGCCCAGAGGGAATTCAGACTAGAACCCTGTGTGAGTGTGCAGGTCTGTGCCTGTCCGAACGCGCAGGTGCACTCGGTTTTGTGCTTAAGGAGATTAGTTAAAGTGCAACTATAAGAATGCTTTTAATTCACTCTGTGGTGACCAGTATCCCTTCTTGATAGCCAAGAGACACTGGGCTTTTAAAAGAGACACTTTGTTATTAAAAGAGACACTTTGTTGTTAAAACAGACACTTTGTTATTAAAAGAGACACTTTGTTATTAAAAGCACCCCCCCCAATCCAGAAGCTGAGAAGGCTTCATGAATAGTAGCAGAATCCTGGTGGCAGCGACTTGAGAGGTGCTCCCACTGCCCCACCTCCATCTCTGTCTGTCAGACCAGGCACTCCAAGTTCGGGCCACTGCCTGTCCTGGGCAAGGAAGTCCCACCACACCTCTCTGTCACCTCAGGTACCCCTCCCAGCCTTCAATTTTAGCCTTTGTTGTCTTCCTTCTCCAGAAAACTCATGACCATGATAAAAACCACTTCACAGCGATGTCTCTTACAAGGAACCATGCGAAGGTTAATTTTTTGAAAATGATATACAATTTTTATGTCTTTAGACTATCAACTGGAAAAATTACACTGACATCGAAGGTACAGATTGCTGCTAGTTTTGCATAATTTTCTATAATATTTCTGGATCTCTGAGATGTGGCTGGCTGCATTTTTAGAAGCTTTACTGTATCTACCCTTTTATAGTAGCTGTGTGTGTCTAAAAACTGAGCCTAAAGAAATAAGATGACAGTGGCTGCGGAGATGGTCCAGTGGGGAAAGGTGCTCACTGTGCGCATGCAGATCTCAGGTTGACTCCCTAGAACCCACAGAAAACTGCACATGGTTGTGTCTGTAATCCCATTGTTCCTGCAGCATGATGGGGAACCAGAGAGAGGAGGCTCCTGGAAGCTCAGGGTTAGCCAGCCTGGTCCACATAGGTCAAACAACAACAACAAAACAAAACAAAGCAAAGAGACAAAAACAAATGCTGTCTCAAACATGGAGGAAGGAATGTGAGGCCTGATTTCTGAAGTTGCCCTCTGACTGCTACACATGTTTTCACCCACAGATTCAGCAAATAATATAACAGGGACTAGGTGTGTAACTCAGCAGCAAAGCCTGCCTGGCGTGTTGAAGGCCTCACACATGTTGGTAGCTCCTGAGCAGCATACAAAGATGGTCCCTTCATGTTCACAGGTTCCTTTTCCATTAGAAGGGGCTGCTATCAGAAAGACAGCCACCACCAGTCCCTTAGCCCTGTCTGTCACTGAGTTCTCTCATCCACGGCCTTTGCAATGGAGCCGTATTCTCATGTTAGGGGTGGCCATGCACTCCATCCACCCACAGACGGACAGAGGGAGGAGGTGCTTCTCAGGCTTTGTAGAAACACTTGTTTCTAGGTTGTCTGGGTCCAAGAGACTAGCTGCCAGTTGAGTACAGAGGACAGCGTGTTGGGCGCAAAGAAAGCTGGCCCAGACTTAGCAAGGAAGAAATCATACTCCCTTCAGGGAGAGATTGACAATGTTGGCAGGTCCTGCTGAATTTATGGGTGTAACTCCTTGCCAAGTAAGACTCTTACTTCTTTTTAAGTTCATTCACCTAAGAGTTAAAGACAGACACCTATGAGAGATAACTCCATTTTAAAAAAAAGGTTTTTATTTCAATGAGTACAATAAAACTCTTTGTTAAAAGTCAAACAGTGGATTTCCAGCGTACTGAATTAGAAATGTCAGATCGTAGAAGAAGTCATGGATCAAATTCTGACAACCAAATCTCAAAGCTGAATATCAGGTGTCTTTGATCAGGATTGCCAGGGATGAATGAATCTCGCAAATTTTTAGAAGCTTTGGAAGATTCTGACCCCCACAATGACAGATACTAGTAGTTAGGGTAATTCCTAATTGAATCGACAGGCAACATCACACTGAAGGTCCTATTGCTCAATGCAAGGTGTTTAGCTTTCAGCAAAACACCATGTGTCATGTCAAAAGTCAAGGAAAAGCAGCCTGATAAGATGAACATTAGAACCGGACTCAGCGACGATGGTTCAGATGTCGGAATGATCAGGCCAACAGCACAAGAGTAAGTGTGAGCAATGCTGCTGATGCTGATGGGAGGAGCAAGACAACAGGAGAACAAGTGGAGGATGTGAAGAAGATGGCTCGGTAGGGGGAGAAGGAGGCACATGAGAGGGAGGAAACGGAAGGGAGAAATTGTGCAATTATACTGTAATGTCAAAGAAAAAGAGAAAAAATGGAATGTAAGAAAGTCCACTTTGATAGAAACGAAGAGCAGCTTTGACGGACTCATCTGTGGATTGAATGTGGGAAGGAACCAGGGAAGATGGGTCAATTCAAACTTTACAAGCTTAAATACGGTAAGGAAAAATGGGGCAAGAAACACAGAATAATGACAAAGTTAGGATAAAATAATTTGAAAATCAGAATTACATTATAGATTAGGAGGGATAATTGAGCTAGCAATAGCAGGAACTTTTCCATGCTATGCCCAGACACCAAATCACAGATCCAGGAAGTTCAGAGAACAGCAAGCAGAATGAAGCGAGAAAGCTCCATGTAGTTTATTATCCTCAAACTACAGAGAATTAAAGATGAAGAGGAATCTTTGGACCAAACCTGAGGATGTTAAAATATGCCTTGTATTTAAAATACTAGGAATAAATATAAAAAATTTATATAAATAAAAATTGCAGCAAAATTCCCATCAGAACCCTTGCACACCAGAAAAGAACAGTGTTATATAGTGAGAGAGCTGTAAGACAAACCCACCAGTGCAGAATTCTTACCTAGTGAGAGCTTGGGGGAGCAGAGACTTTCTCAGCAAGTCAAACAAAAATGTATAAAATTCATCACCAATAAAAAGTTCCTGCAAGAAACACTATAACGGACTTTACAAAAAGTTGAAAAAAATGTTGTATCATTAACTATAAAGGGAGAGAACCAGAGAAAGAAAAAGCAAAGGTAAAAGAAAATATTTTATTGACATTTAAGTTTTACTTTTAGTTATGTGGGTATGTGTCTGTCCCTGCGTGGGTATGTGCACCTGAGTGCAGTGCAGGAGGAGGCCAGAAGAGAGCGTTAGATCCCCAGAGCTGCAGTTATAGGCAGTTGTGAGCCACCTGCTTTGGGTGCTGGGGACCAATCTCTGGTCCTCTGGAAGAGCAGTACATGCTCTTAACCATCAAGGCGTCTCAAGGTCCTCCAACGAAAGTATTTTATTTTTCTTATTTTTTAATTTATTTTGAAATAACTACTTGTTTAAAGAACTAATAGCAATAGTATATAAGATGATTATAGCATATGAATAAGTAAAATAAGTAACAACCATATCTTAAGGAATGGGCAAATAAAATAAAAAAATTTTAATAAGGTATAACAAGGGCCAGTGAGATAGCTCCATAGGTAAAGGCCTTGGCACGCAAAGCCTCAAAACCTGAATTAAACCCCAGAACCTACATAAAAGTGGAAGGAGAGCACCGACTTCGCGAAGTTGTCCTGCACAAACCTGCTCCTCCGCGAAGTTTAACATTTTTTAAAGGTGCCTACAATGCATAGGAAGTGACATAGCATAAGCTGAAGGTGGATGCAGAGTATAGAGTCATTTTGAAAAGTATAGGGTCAACATTGCATTATACAATGTTAAACAATAGAATGGCACGGAGTAAGAACCGAGCACTGCTTCTCCTGCATCTCACTGCGCGGTTTCTGGAGAGCAGCCATCGCTAGCGACCTACCGCGCACCTGCACGCAGCTTGGAGCAGGCTCACTCCGTGCTTTTTTTTTTTTTTGTGCCTTATTTTTCTTCACTCGACATTTTTAGGGACATCCTTCTTTGCGTATTTAATGGAAGGATACCAGGTCATGCTGGGAAATCTCTCGGCTGTGGATGGTACAGCCAGAGAAAAACAGCGCACGGAGAAGACAGCCGCCCGGTGGGGTGCCCTTGTTGAGGGTGTGAGTGAAGGAGGCTGTGGTCTGAGCAATGCTCCTAAACACCTGCTTTAGGATTTGTTAATTCACCTCTCTTATCTCTCTGACTTGGCTCTTGTCTCTCAAAGCACAAAGCTTTGTGCTGCTTGAACTGGCTTTTTGGACCCCATTCTCTTACTCAGCCTAGATATAGTGGGCAGGACCTTGGTCCTACCTCAAAGCCGTATAATAGACTTTGTTAACTCCCCATAGGAAGTCTTACCCTTTCTGAGGAGTGGATGGGGGTGTGTGTGGGGGGGGGGGGAAGGTGAAGGGAGCAGGAGGAGGAGAGGGAGTGGGAACTGGGTTTGGTATGCAAAATTTCAATTAAAAAACAATTTAAAAAAAGAAATAAAAGTTTTGTAATGTTTTAGTGAAGCCCTTTGTGTGTGATGACTAGGAGTCTCTCACCTCTACTGGAGTTAGAGTTAGAGGCAGTACAGACCTCCTCCACGGGAATTCCTTGGGAGGACTCTAGTATTGCTGGAGGTCCGAGTTCTGGACAGAACGTGGGACCAAGAGAGGATACAAAGTCTCCAGCTGTCAAAGCAAGGAGCAGCAAGCATACCTGGAACTCAAGGGCAGGATGGAGGGCTGAAGCTGAGCAGCAAGAAAGTGGGGTCTCTTCAGCAAATAAAGGAGCCACCCAAGCCCTTAGGGCTGGATGTGTGGAAACAGCTGCTCCACGGGGCCCTCGGATGTCCTAAAGCCTCTCCAGCCCCCCCCCCCCCCACTTCAGAGAGGCGTTGTTTTCCATGGGCGTCAGCCAAATTACAGTGGGGTTGACAGCGGTTGTGCTTCCATGACGTTGCCAGGAACAAAACAAAACGCTCAGCTCTCTGTGCAGGGAATCCTCACCG